>NC_064848.1:174812805-174977805 GCF_024139225.1 Suncus etruscus | reverse complement strand
GAGTAATCCCTAAATGCAGAGCCAGGATTAAAGCCTGATTGTCACTGGTGGTGACACACAAAATAGGAAAAAAATATGGATTTATATATGAGTTAAAAGTTTATGGGGCTGAAGCGATTGCACAGTGGTAGGGTGTTGGCCTTGACACTGCCAATCCAGGACCGACCTTGGTTCGATCCCCAGTGTCCCATACAGTCCCCTGAACCAAGAGCAATTTCTGAGCAGATAGCCAGAAGTAACCCCTGAGCGCCACCGGTGTGACCCAAAAACCTAAAAAAAAAAAAAGATCGCTCCTGGCTTGGGGGACCATATGGGACACCAGGAGATTGAACTGCAGTCCATCCTAGGTTAGCATGTATAAGGCAGATACCCTACCGCTCGCACCACTGCTCTGGCCCCCAAAAAACTGTTTTAAGTGACTAAAATTTGGGGTTGGTTTGTTACATAACAGAACTTAGCCTACCTCAACTAGCACAGTACATCATTAGTAGTATGGTCTCAGAAAAATTAAACTCAAAATTCTCTGAACTTTGTTTTCCTTATTGGAAAACTGGAGTTAGCAAGGTATAAAATATCTCAGAAAGAAAACTTGGACACACAGAGCCTGACATACGGTAGCTGCTAAGGAAATACCTAGCTATAATTAAGATAAGAAAATTGAGGTCTGAGAAGGGTAAAGTAAATTGACTGTTACTGTGCCAGGTACTTTACACCTATAATCACTATTTCTGAGAGAGGTCTTCCCAAGAGGTGTAGGGTGTGCTAGGTCCAGCAATTCTAGTCCAACTTGGTCTGATGGTTAAATGTTTTAGGTGGGCGTGGCAAAAAATCTGCACCCAGAAAAAGATAATAATGTTGTTTATGATGATGATGATGATGATAATATTAATAATAGAGATAGAGAGGCACACAGACAAACCTTTGGATCTGAGACTTGATCCAAATCTCGTTATTCTTTCCAAGGCTTTTTCTCACAGGGAACTTTTCTTCATCTGAAAGAATAAAACAAATGCATTTGAAGAAAATCTTTGACAAGCCAGATTATTATTTTCTTTTTTTGTTTTGTTTTGTTTTGTTTTGTTTTTGGGTCCCACCCGGCAGCATTCAGCGGTTACTCCTGGCTCTATGCTCAGAAATTGCTCCTGGCAGGCTCAGGGGACCATATGGGATGCTGGGATTCGAACCACCGTCCTTCTGCATGCAAAGCAAATGCCTTACCTCCAGGCTATCTCTCCGGCCTACAGATTATTAGTTTCATTCTTTAGAATTCCCTTGGCTCTGAAGCTGGAGCAGTGGCGCAACGGTAGGGCATTTGCCTTGCACACTCTAACCTGGAACGGACCATGGTTCAATCCCCCGGCATCCCATATGGTCCCCCCCAAGCCAGGAGCGATTTCTGAGCATAGCTGGGAGTAACCCTTGAACGTCACTGAGTGTGGCCCCCAAAAAACAAAACAAAGCAAAACAAAGAAAAAAGAATTTCCCTTGGTTTTGTTGAGAATGAAAATTTATCTGAGGGGCTGGCGAGGTGGCACTAGAGGTAAGGTGTCTGCCTTGCAAGCGCTAGCCAAGGAAAGGACCGCAGTTCGATCCCCCGGTGTCCCATATGGTCCCTCCCAAGCCAGGGGCAATTTCTGAGCACTTAGCCAGGAGTAACCCTTGAGCATCAAACGGGTGTGGCCCGAAAAACAAAAAAACAAAAACAAAAAAAAAAAGAAAATTTATCTGAGGACCAGAATGGTAGCATAGCAATAGGGCATTTGCCTTGCACGTAGATAAACCGAGTTCAATCCTCAGCATCCCCTATTGTCCCCTCAAGCTTGCCAAGAGTGATTTCTGAGCACAGAGCCACGATTAACCCCTGAGCATCATAGGGTGTGGCCCAAAAGCAAAAAAAAAATTTTTTTTAATTTGAATAAGCAGTGTTTTTCTAATTGGGTTTGAATGGAGTACTGTAAAGAGATTTTTGCTCTGAAAGTTTATTTTCCTTGCTCAGAGGAGAGTACTATATTCTGACACTCTGAGTACAATCAAGCCATTTACTGGTCTTTCAGTTATAACTGCAGTTATTTCTGCACACAAATGTTGTTTTGTTTTTTGGGGGGAGTTCTTTTTTCATTTTCTTTTTTTCTTCAGGAAGGCAAACTGACCTCCTTCCTGTCAACAGACACCAGAGGGCGTTGAAATAAAAAATTATTTGTTCCCTGAAGATTACAAATAGAAAAGACCATTAGCTGGATATTGCCCAACTGCTCTCTCAGCCAACAAACACCAAAGAGCAGGGGGTGGGTGTTGAGAACTTAGGGCCTAATTCAACTGTTTTCCATTCTCTGGCATCAGTGTTCTTTCTTTCCAGTTCCAGTAAGAAAAGATACCCTGGGGATGATAAGGCTAATATCTTCCTTTCTTCCAATTTATTGCTCTGATTTATAGAGACAGAGACAGACAGATTAGTCTGCCCTATTTGCAAAATAGTCATGACCCCTTCCTTATGCCTGATGGGGAACGATCAAGCCAACCAGAACTGTATCACCTTTAGCATATACCAAGAGCTCTAAAACCCCACCAGTGGAGCAAGTACTGAGGTTCTTCCTGTGACCTTTTATCAAATATTGATACAGCATAAGCACCTAAGAAGCGTTAAGGAAGTCCTAATATGTACAACTCTGAGATAGACGACATATTAGACATTTGCAAGTCTGCTCCTCTCCTTTATTTATTTATGGTTTTCTAAGCCACATCTGTGATGTTCAGGGCTTATTACTGATGGTGTTTGGAGGCCCACATGGGATTCTGGGGATCAAACCCAATTAAGACACAGTCAAGTGCCCTATCCACTTACCCGCTGTACTATCTCTCTAGTTCCCTCTCCTTTACATTATTTATAAAAAATAAAATATATATATTATTTTTTTTGTTTAGCCAGCAATACTCAGGGCTTACTCAATACAGGGTTCTGGGGATAGAACCTAGATCCTCCATGTGCAAGGCAAGCACTTTATCTGTTGTACTATATCTATAGCCCTTTCTCCTTTAACTTTGTAAGGTTCTGGGGCCGGCGAGGTGGCACTAGAGGTAAGGTGTCTGCCTTGCAAGTGCTAGCCAAGGAAGGACCACGGTTAGATTCCCCGGCATCCCATATGGTCTCCCCCAAGCCAGGGGCAATTTCTGAGCGCTTTGCCAGGAGTAACTCCTGAGCATCAAAACGGGTGTGGTCCGGAAAAAAAAAAAAAAAACTTTGTAAGGTTCTCTTTTTTTTGTTTTGTTTTTGGTGCCACTGTGCTATCTTTCCGGCCCCCTTTCTCCTTTAACTTTTTATAAGAAGAAAAGGGACTCCAGGGTGAAGTCATGCCCAAAGAAAAGCCAATGGTTTTTTACTGCACTTAGAACACAGCATGTATCCCATTGTATGCAAAATGGAGACTATCTACATTAAAGCTAGAGTGGGAAAGGTAGTGGAAAAGGGCTAAAAAACAAAAAACAAAAAAGCAGCAGAAGTCAGTCATCCCTCATTTCAGAGGTCTGCACTAAATTAGGTCTAATTTTCTGACTTGACTGCTATAATTTCTCCCATTCCTCTTCCAGACCCAAATAAAATGGTATATAAAGGAGAGAGGCTCACACAGAAAGTGACATGGGAAGTAATAACTGTGTGGAAAAAGGTAGGTAGTCCAAGACCTGGTCTGGGGACTTTTTGTTTTTGTTTTTTTTTTTTTTAGTTTAGTTTTGCTTTTTGGTTTTGAAGCTACACCCGGTGACACTCAGGGGTTACTCCTGGCTATGTGCTCAGAAATTGCTCCTGGCTTGGGGGACCATATGGGACACTAGGGGATCAAACCGTGGTCAGTCGTAGGTTAGCGCATGTAAGGCAGATGCCCTACCGCTTGCACCACTACTCCGGCCCCTGGTCTGGGGACTTTTAACTGACTTCTAATTGCCCTGAGAATTTAACTATTTACCTAAAAGATTACAATGTTTATGACCAGAACATATGCACATGGATGATCCAGATTTAATCCTTGGCAATCCATATGTATTCCAATATGATCCTTGAGTGGTGAACCAGGAGTGATACACCCTCCCCCCAGCACTTCTGAGTGTGCCCCCAAATCAAAACTAGGAAAATTGGACAGTATTTTAGAATGTTCCCAACTACGACGAAATTCTCAATCAGGTCAGAGAAAAATTTGGGGGCCAGAGTGATAGCACAGCGTGCAGATGACCCGGGACAGACCTGGGTTAGATTTCCAGCATCCCATATGGTCCTCCAAGCCTGCCAGGAGCTATTTCTGAGCACATAGTCAGGAGTAACCCGAGTGCCGCTGGGTATGGCCCAAAAATCAAAAAACAAACAAAAAAAAACAAAAAAACTCAAACCAACCAAAAATACCCAAAGTGAGATAAAAGATGGAATGTGCAGAGGAAGGAAGGAAGGAAGGGAATAAGTTCAGAACTCAAATCCATATCTGGGCTCAGAGTGCTGAGATATGTTTTGATAAATGAGTAACTTTGGTTCTAAAATAACGGATGTTCCAGGATCTGAAGGGGGTACGGGAAGCTGCTTGTTTTGTATATGATTAACTCTGGTTTGAATCTCTGGCACCACACAGTCTTCCTGAGCACAGTCACCAGTCACTCCTGAACAGAACCAGAAATAAATCCTGAGCACCTCCAGATATACTTGTCCACAAAAAACAAATTGTTGTACACCTTAAAAGAATAAAAATGCGGGGCCGGGCGGTGGCGCTAATGGTAAGGCACCTGCCTTGCCTGCTCTAGCCTCGGACGGACCGTGGTTCGATCCCCCGGCGTCCCATATGGTCCCCCAAGCCAGGAGCGACTTCTGAGCGCATAGCCAGGAGTAACCCCTGAGCATCACCGGGTGTGGCCCAAAAACCAAAAAAAAAAAAAAAAAAAAAAGAATAAAAATGCATGGTTTTTCTTTCTATTCTTTTTCTATTTTTAGCTTTGAGGACATAATCGGCATTGCTCGGGGGTACTCGCAGATCAGTGCTCTCAAAGCTGATCTCAACAGTGCTCACCATTATTATTATTTTTTTGTGTGGTTTTTGGGTCACACCCGGCAGTGCTCAGGGGTTATTCCTGGCTTCACGCTCAGAAAATTGCTCCTGGCAGGCACGGGGGACCATATGGGACGCCGGGATTCGAACCGATGAGCTCCTGCATAAAAGGCAAACGCCTTACCTCCATGCTATCTCTCCGGCCCCAGTGCTCACCATTTGGTGCCAGGAATAAAACCGGGTCCTCCAGCATGAGAAGTTTGCACACTAGCCTTTGAGATAGTTCTCAAACCCCATAAGCCTACAATTTTAAAATTGTCTACATCAGAGTAGTTCACATATCTTGCACCACACCATGGCTGGTAATTCAATTTTAACTTTCCATGTTAAAATTAAAACAAAACAGGGCCCGGAGAGATAGCACAGCGGTGTTTGCCTTGCAAGCAGCTGATCCAGGACAAAAAGTGGTTGGTTCGAATCCCGATGCCCCATATGGTCCCCCGTGCCTGCCAGGAGCTATTTCTGAGCAGACAGCCAGGAGTAACCCCTGAGCAACGCAGGGTGTGGCCCCCCCCAAAAAATTTAAAACAAAACAAAAAAAACAGTTGCAATGCTATATAGACTCTAAGGCCTCCTGAGGAAAGAAAGTTGATTTGGTATTGTTAGCTGCTATTAATTCTTAGCTAAGATGCTAGCAAAAAAAAAAAAATAGTATGGCAAAATTATCTTTGAGGGCAGTTAAAGACATGGAAATCTTATTTTAGTATCTGTTGTATCAAAAATTAGCTGTGGCTTGGGCAAATCCTGAAGAAATCTCACAGAAGACTAGAGGGAGAAATGAAGCCACTATTATCACATACTCTAAGAATTCTGGGGGATGTACCATAACAGGACCAGTAGCTGTGCTTAGAAGTAAAGGGGATCCATTCTAATGAGGGGAAATCCCTGACCCTTGGCTTTCTCATCTGCAATGAAAGGCCTAGGCAGTGTTGTAAACATCTATGATCAAAGTGATGAAGCTCAGAGGATTCAGCCCTGAGGGTTTATTACCAGTGGCTTGAGTCTGGATAACTGGATCCTGTATTCCTTTAAAATTCTCTTCTATGGGACTTGAGGTCTAGAAAAGAAAAGGAGAAGAGATTCACTGGAGGTACACATGTCAAAAGAACTTTTTCATGCCCTTTTTCATTCTCCCTGTTGAGGCACACCAGCAATGTTTGGCGGCAACTCCCAGCATCATGAAGTACTAAGCTCTCAAAAGTGGGGTTCCCACTCTGGATAAAAGCACTGGTATAGCAGGCGAAGTGTTTGCCTTGTATGTGGTGGATCTGAGTTCAATCACTGGCATCCCATATGGTCCCCCAAGTTCACTAGATGTAATTCCTAAGCATAGCCAGGTGTGGTCAATTTTTTATTGTTGTTGTTGTTTTGTTTTTGGGCCACACCTGGCAGCTCAGGGGTTACTCCTGTCTCTACACTCAGAAATCGCTCCTGACAGGCTCGGAGGACCACATGGGATGCCGGGATTCAAACCACTGTCCTTCTGCATGAAAGGCAAACACCTTACCTCCATGCCATCTTTCCGGCCCCTTGGCCAATTTTTTTAAATGTGGGAGGGAGGGCTGGAAAGACAGCACATCAGGAAGGATGTTTGCCTTGCAAGCAGCAGACCTGAGTTTGATCCCTGGCATTCCACAATGGCCTCCCAAGAACTCAAGAACTGCCAGGAGTGAATTTTTTTGTTTGTTTGTTTTTTGTTTTTGGGCCACACCCAGCAACACTCAGGGGTTACTCCTGGCTCTATGCTCAGAAATTGCTCCTGGCAGGCTCTGGGGGCCATATGGGATGCCCGGATTCAAACTACCATCCTTCTGCATGCAAGGCAAAAATGCCCTACCTCTATGCTATCTCTCCAAGCCCCTGCCAGGAGTGATTTTTGAGCACAGAGCCAAGAGAAGTCCTGAGTGTCACTGAGTGTGGCCCAAAACCAAAACAACCCCCCCAAAAAAGACAGAAAAACTGGGCCATGGGGCCGGGCGGTGGCGCTGGAGGTAAGGTGCCTGCCTTGCCTGCGCTAGCCTAGGACGGACCGCGGTTCGATCCCCCGGCGTCCCATATGGTCCCCCAAGAAGCCAGGAGCAACTTCTGAGCACATAGCCAGGAGTAACCCCTGAGCGTCACAGGGTGTGGCCCAAAAAAACCAAAAAAAAAAAAAAAAAAAAAAAAAAAAAAACTGGGCCTAAGAGATTGTACAGCAGGGGGCTGGAGAGATAGCATGAAGGTAAGGCATTTGCCTTTCATGCAGGAGGTCATTGGTCCGAATCCCGGCGCCCCATATGGTCCCCCGTGCCTGCCAGGAGCAATTTCTGAGCCTGGAGCCAGGAATAACCCCTGAGCACTGCCGGGTGTGACCCACAAAAAAAAAAAAAAAAAGAGATTGTACAGCAAATAAGTGCTTGCTTTGCATGTAGCCAACCCAGGTTTGATCCCTGACACCCCATGGTCCCCTAGCACTGCCAGGAGTAATGTAATCTCTGAGTGAAGAACTAGGAGTAAGCCCTCAATCCCACAGGATGTAGTCCCCCAAAAAAGAGAAAATTGGAGCAACATAAACAGTACAGAATGCCGAGATTGTATAGTGGTTAGTACTATGCGTTGTAATAAACATTACAGAATGTAGGGCACTTGCTCAACATGCAGCTAACCCCATATCAATCCCCAGCATCACATATTATTTGCTAGTCTTGTCAAGAGTGATCTCTGAGCACAGGATCAGGAGTTAAGCCCTGAGCATTGTTGGGTATATTCTGCCCAAGTAAAACAAAAATAGAAACAAAAAGGAAACTGAGAGCTAAAGAGATAATTCAACAGGTTGAAGCATATGCTTCTAGGCTCAACCTTCTCATGGGTCCCCAAGTACCACTGAAAACAACCCCCTGAGCACCAAATGGGAGTACTCCCTGAGCAAAGCCACAAATGGCCGAGAACCAGAGAGAGGAGGGGGGCAGGGCAGAGCAACAGCACAGGGGGTAGGGTGTTTATCTTGCACATGACCAATCTGGGTTCAATCTCTGGCATCCCATATGATCCCCCGAGCCTGCCAGGAGTAACTGCTGAGGTACAGAGCCAGGAGGCACCCTTGAGTGCCACTGGGTGTAGTCACAAAACAAAACAAATAAAACAAAGAACAGAAAACTAGAGGGCTAGAGCACATCTTTGTATGCAGGAGCCCTGGCCAATCTCTGGCACTAGTAGGAACAAGTCTCTAGTCCCACTCTAGGGGAAGTCACTAAAGCATTCAGGTGTGGCAAAACAAACAAAAAAGTCCAGAGTTTTCAGAAGCACAGAAAAGGGAAAGTGTACCTTACTTATACAGTATCGGGGGGAGAAGCCAGGGCCTCACATGTGCATGTCATGAGCTATGTCATGAGCCAGCCCTCAGCCCTAGAGAAAGGGAGGGTGGACAACTCTCCAGAAGCTTCACCTCAAATCCGGCCTCTCCCACCTACTACCACATTTGGCGGGTCAAGGCTATATCTGTAGATCTTCTATCAGCTCTCTATACAGAAGAATAAGTGCCTGCCTTCTCTTCCCCACAGAAGTAAATTAGGTGACATTAATAAAGGTGTTCCTGAAAAACAGATAGACTGAAGCAGTACACTGGGTAAAGAGCTTTTTTGCAGAGTGAGCCAACCTCAGTGTGATCCCCGGCATTGTTTATGGTCCCTGAGCCCCAATAGGAGTATGCCCAATGCATAGCCAGGGCCAGGACTGCTATGCAATCCAAAGACCAAAAAAGAAAGAAAAAGTGCTATTCAGGGGCTGGAAAAATGGCACAGCAATAGGCATGTGCCTTGCAAGCAGCAGATCCAGGATGGACGGTGGTTCGAATCCCAGCATTCCATGTGGTCCCCTATGCCTGCCAGGAGCAATTTCTGAGTAAAGAGCCAGGAGTGACCAGAATGCCGCTGGGTGTGACCAAAAAAAACCAAAAACAAAACAAAAAATGCTACACAATTTCAAGAGTCCGGTTCTGAGAGAAACTGCACATGACCTCTTAGTCTCAAAAAAAAATCTTATTTCCCACTGTTTATTCCAAAAATGGAATAGTATAGGTTGCTGTTTTTAGACTTTTCTCAGTAGAACAACATTAAAGGGTCCATGGAGAAGGCTAAAAAATGTACTCTAGGGGCCGGAGCGGTGGCCTAGGCCGTAAGGCGTCTGCCTTGCTCACGCTAGCCTAGGACAGACTATGGTTCGATTCCCCGAAGTCCCATATGGTCCCCCAAGCCAGGAGTGATTTTTGAGTGCATAGTCAGGAGTAACCCCTGAGTGTCACCGGGTGTGGCCCAAAAAACAAAAACGGCTGGAGAGATAGCACGAAGGTAAGGCATTGGCCTTGCATGCAGAAGGTCAGTGGTTCAAATCCCGGCATCCCATATGGTCCCCCGAACCTGCCAGGAGCAATTTCTGAGCATAGAGCCAGGAGTAACCCCTAAACTCTGCCGGGTGTAACCCAAAAACCAAAACAAACAAACAAACAAACAAACAAAATGTATTTTAGTTCTTGCTTTGGCAGCACATATACTAAAAAAAATGTACTTTACCCTGACTGTGATATTTACCTCTAGAGCTTTGTTTCCTTGAGCAGTCGAAGAGTGAAGACATTTATGGTTTGAAGTTAAAGATTCATCTATTGTTTCCTCAGCAGATTTTGGTGAACAAGTAGACTGCTCAGACCCATCCTGTTAACAATAAAGGAAATCAATCACTTTTCTCTTGTAGTCAGCAAGGCTCTTTCTAGCAGGGAGTGTCCCTTAACAACAGTACACAAAGTCACCCATTGAGCAGGTCCCTCCTTGGCTATGCCCCCTTCCCCTGAGCAAGATAAGGATGGCCCAGAGGCCTGTGCAAGGAGGCAAAGCCTGAGTCCCAGCAACCTATGACCCCAAGGGGTGGGAGCAACCTTTATGCTCTGAATTCTCAGAATAGAGAAGAGCCCTAGAGAATAAATAGGGACTAAATGGAGGCATCCTGACTGTCAAGGGCATGGCCCATGAGCTGGCACCATCCTCTACATGAGAAGGCCAAGCTGCTCAGACAAGGAGAGTTCCCTCATTTTTCTATCTGAAGGAGTCATATCCAGTGATGTGCAGTAAAATATTCCTGGCTCTGTGTTAAGGGTCAATACAATACTGGAGGTCAATCTGGAGTTGGTGAGATGAAAGGCAAGTATTTTAACCCCTGTACTATCTCTTGTGCCCCAGTTTCTCATTTAAACAAACAAGAAGGGAAGGAAGAAAGAGAGGGAAGGAGGAAGGGAGGGAAGAGCAGGATTTTAAGAATTGCAATGCAGGGCCGGATTAACAGCACAGTGGTAGGGTGTTTGCCTTGCACGCAGCCGACCCAGGACGAATCCCAGCATCCCATATGGTCCCACTTGTTTGCCAGGAGCGATTTCTGAGCGCAGAGCCAGGAGTAGCCCCTGAGCACAGCCAGGTATGACCCAAAAATCAAAAACAAAAAACAAACAACAACAACAACAAAAAGAATTGCAATGCAGGCCCAGGAGCAGGGTGTTTGCCTTGCACTTGCTCAACCTGATTGATCCTCAGAACTCCATATAGCTCCCAAGCACCACCAGGAGAAAGAGGCAGAAGTAACTCTCTAAACATTGCTGGGTGTGGCACCACTCAAAAAAAAAAAAAAAAAAAAGGGGCCGGGCGGTGGCGCTGGAGGTAAGGTGCCTGCCTTGCCTGCGCTAGCCTAGGACGGACCGCGGTTCGATCCCCCGGCGTCCCATATGGTCCCCCAAGAAGCCAGGAGCAACTTCTGAGCGCATAGCCAGGAGTAACCCCTGAGCGTCACAGGGTGTGGCCCAAAAACCAAAAAAAAAAAAAAAAAAAAAAGGCAAAAAATAGGGTCAGGCAGTTAGCTCAAGTGTAAAGCACATGCCTAGCATGTAAGAGGCTCTGAATTGAACCCCCATAGCACCTCTCCTGGGTGTGGCCCTACTGGGTCTCCATAGGCCAGGCAATATAGTTGTGGCCCCTATAAATAAAAGCAAAATAGCAATGCAACCTTAATACAAAAATATCAAGACTTCAAAAAGTAACAGCTTTTTCTTCAGCATCTTCATTCCTCTGTAATCTTTCTTCTGCTTATTTCTGTATATTCAACTCCTGTTTATCACACAGCTCTTGTCCTCATTTTCCCTCATCCCTTTGCAGACGTTTTGTGGTTTACTTCCTAGAACATTGCTTTTGCCACACATTTCCTCTTCCTGTGTACTCAGCTTGCTTATACCCTGCTTTTCAAACTGAATTTTCTCTTATGACCTGACTTCTCTATCTTCCCCACTCTTCTGACAACCTTGCTTCTCCAGCCAAGTCCTGCTTAATATGTCCCTGCTATCTACTCAGAAAAAAATTCATTGCTCGGGGCCGGAGAGATAGCATGGAGGTAAGGCGTTTGCCTTTCATGCAGGAGGTCATCGGTTCGAATCCCGGCGCCCCATATGGTCCCCTGTGCCTGCCAGGAGCAATTTCTGAGCCTGGAGCCAGGAATAACCCCTGAGCACTGCCAGGTGTGACCCAAAAACCAAAAAAAAAAAAAAAAAAAAAAAAAAAAAAAAAAAAATTCATTGCTCGAGCCTTCCTTCCTCCCTCCCACTTTCCCTCCCTCCCTCCCTCCTCCCCCCTTTCTCCCCCCCCTCACACACACACACACACACACACACACACACACACACACATACACACACACACACACAGCAGTGCTTAGGGCTCACACACACACACACACACACACACACACACACACACACACACACACACACACAGCAGTGCTTAGGGCTCATCCTTGATCATCGCCAATTATGACCAAAAAAAAAGAAAAAAAAACTTTTTTAAAAACAAGAGCCTTGGGCCCGGAGAGATAGCACAGCGGCATTTGCCTTGCAAGTAGCAGATCCAGGACCAAAGGTGGTTGGTTCAAATCCCGGTGTCCCATATGTCCCCCGTGCCTGCCAGGAGCTATTTCTGAGCAGACAGCCAGGAGTAACCCTTGAGCACCACCGGGTGTGGCCCAAAAACGGGGGTGGGGGGGGTGGGAGGTAGGAGACAAGAGCCTTGGGGCCAGAGAGATAGGACAGCAGATAAGGCCCTTGCCTTGTATATGGCCAATCCCTAGCATCCCAGATGGTCCCCTGAGACTGCCAGGAGTAATACCAGAGAACCACTGAGTGCCGCCAAAAGAAAAAAAAAAAAAAAAGACAAGTCCCTTAATCCTTGTACTATCTGGCCCATATAGTATTTTATTTTCAATTGCTGTTAAAATTCTTTCAATTATTCTGGGCCCACATTAAATACAATAGAAGAAACTTTGGTTTCTAGTCCAACTGTTCAAGTCAGAATGTGTTACACTTCTAAAGCAAGGATGAACCTAAATGTTAAAAAATGCCTGGCACCTACAGATCCTACTGAGGCTCAAATACCAGGTCTGAACATGTGCTTCCATTGGGTGAGAGTTGGCTGTGGGTCTTCAGGAATATTCCAGATAAGGGCCATAGTGATAGCACAGCAGTAAGGTGCAGCCAACACAGGACAGACCCCGGTTTGAATCCCGGCCTCCCATATGGTCCTCTAAGCCTGCAAGGGTACTTCTGAGCACAAAGCCAGGAGTAAACCCTGACACCGCTGGGTGTGACCCAAAAAACAAAAAAAAAAAAAAATTTTTTTCCAGATAAAGGGGCCAAAACAATAGTATAGTGAGTAGAGCGTTTGCCTTGCATGTGGCCTACTTAGGTTCAATACAAGCACCCTATATGGTCCCCCAAACACAGCCAGGAGTAACTCCTGAGCACAGAGCCAGGAGTAGCCTCTGAGCATTGCCAGGTGTGGCCCTCTCCCCACAAAAATAATATTCCCGGTGAAGACATTCTCATTATAACTCCTGCTCCACTGAGACCTCAACTGCTGGCTTGACTACAAGCCTCATTATCTAATCTCACCCTTACTGGTCTTGTCTACATACCTGGATAGAAAACTTAAAAGCCAGTATTGAATCTGACATGTCTGTGTTCTCCCCAAATTTCAATGCTTTGAACAGTACTAGGCAGAAGGAATTACATTTTGTTTGTATCAAAGACACAAGGGTACTTGCTCCAACCAAAAAGAATCACCATTAGTCTTATTTCAATGTCCTGTATATAGCAATTCTGTCTTCAGGCTCAACTTGGCTCTCCAGGAGTGTTACTTACACTGTAAGATTTCGCACTGATAACAGATGTACCACAATTTGCTTCAAAGACTTCACTAAGCTCTGGCAGTTCATTCTTTTTCAGGGATAGGAGTCTGATACCTATTGATGGACACAACCAAGAACCAAGGCCAAAGTTACTGAGAAATATTCAGATGGTATAGAATACTATGAGAGAAGTGATGTGTAATTCTGCCACTGTCCCATAGGCCAAATTAAGACACTGTCCAAAGTGTGAGACTCTTAGTGTGGCCCAGCACATAGCCCTCAATAATCTTTGAAAAATTTATTCTGGTTTCTGGGACACACAAATGTTGCTCAGAAGCTACTCCCAGCTCATTGCTATGGGGTCTTTCTTGGCAGTGCTCAGGGAACCATGCAGTGTTGGGTTCTGGCATGCAGGTTTCTGGTATACAATGCATGTGTTTGAGCTCATTCAGTGAACCCTCCAGTCTCATTTCAGTCTTTTATCTACCCTTTTCCACATTTGGGAGTGATATTTGACAAGAAAAGATTCTTAGTCGCAAATATGTATGTATGTATACAAAGAAAATGTATAAATACATACATGTTTTTTACTAAGGCACCTTTCTTTGACCTGCAGGCAACTCTTAATTCATATCTCAGCCTCTGTTGCAAGCAATTTACTAGGCAGAAATATATTGCTTTAAGGGGCCGGAGTGGTGGCACATGTGGTAGGGCATTTGCCTTGCACATGCTAACCTAGGATGAAGCATTCAATCCCCTGGCATCCCATATGGTCCCCCAAGCCAGGAGCAATTTCTGAGCAGATAGCCAAGAGTAACCCCTGAACACTGCCTGGTGTGTCCCCCACCCAAAAAAAAAAATATTATGTTTAAGGCCGGAATGGTAGCACAGTAGTAGGGCATATGCCTCTCAAGCAGCTGACCCAGGATGGACCTGGGTTCAATCTGTGGTATCCTGTATGGTCGGTCCCCAAGCCAGAAGTGAGTTCTGAGTGCATAGCCAGGAGTAACCTAAGTATCACCAGGTGTGGCCCAAAAACAAAAAACAAAAAACAAACAAAAAAATAGTAATTATCCTTTGTTTCTAGGATCCTCTGAAAGTCAGAAAAATTTTCTGGCTTAAAAGGCAGTGCAGCGGGGCCTGGAGAGATAGCACAGCAGCATTTGCCTTGCAAGCAGCTGATCCAGGACTAAAGGTGGTTGGTTCGAATCCCGGTGTCCCATATGGTCCCCCGTGCCTGACAGGAGCTATTTCTGAGCAGACAGCCAGGAGTTCTGAATGCTTTAGCCAGGAGTAACCCCTGAGCACCAAACAGGTGTGGCCCAAAAAACAAACAAACAAAAAAAAGGCCGGAGCGATGACATGCCTTTCATGCAGAAATACGGTGGTTCGAATCCCAGCATCCCATATGGTCCCCCCCAGCCTGCCAGAAGCAATTACTGAGCGTAGAGCCAGGAGTATCCCCTGAGCAATGCCAGCTGTGACCCAGAGTGATAGCACAATAGCAGGGTGTTTGCCTTGCAAGCGGCCAACCCATGACAGACCCGGGTTTGGTTCCCGGCATCCCATATTGTCCCCCAAGCCTGCCACAAGCGATTTCTGAGCAGAGCCAGGAGTAACCCCTGAATGCTGCTAGGTGTGCCCCCCCCCCAAAAAAAAATGAAGTTTCAAGAAATGAAAAGTAGACATTGCCTTCAGGTAAGAAAGGTTCTATTTTTTTTTTTTTTTTTTTGGTTTTTGGGCCACACCCGTTTGATGCTCAGGGGTTACTCCTGGCTATGCGCTCAGAAATCGCTCAGAAATCGCCCCTGGCTTGGGGGGACCATATGGGACGCCGGGAGATCGAACCGCTGTCCGTCCTATGTTAGCGCTTGCAAGGCAGACACCTTACCTCTAGCGCCACCTTCCCGGCCCCAAGGTTCTATCTCTTGCCAAGTTAAACCCAAGACTAGGATCAGTACATAAAATTATTTTACTTTCATTGTACCAAAAGGTTTGCTCTAGTCAGAAAAACCTCTGGGCAACACATTATTCCCTGAACACCCATAGGGAGTGAATTTCTTATCTGTGAAAGGGACAATGGGATCAAATGGGCATGCAACTTTCCACTGAAAATCCATGGTCCCAGACAGATGAATAAGGAGAAAACTATGCAAAGACAGTAATCAGTTTTGTATGTGAGATGGCGAGGCTTGCTTGAATCCAGGCCTCAAACATACAGTTACTCCTCAGCCTATGATTTCTTTTTGAGAGTTGGCCGCTTGGTTACAGTTCACCTCCATCCTGACTTTTCCAAATAAACTTACAAGGAAAGCTGCCAGGTCCAGGCTGTTCACCATGCCAATCACTGTTGGGGTCACAGTCATCTGTTTTCTCACACTTGCCATTTCCACTCTTCCTGGGACACTCCACAGCTGGCTTACAAACTGCATTCTCAGGGTCCCTAACCAGGGGCTGTGGCAGAGGATCAGGCTCATTTTCAGTGTCACTCTCTAAAGTCAGACTAAGCTGAACATGCCAAGGAGATACCGCCAGCTGCCCAGTCACTGCTTTTTCTGCCACTTCTTTCACCGCCACTGAATATAAGAGAAAGTAGGATTTTAATGGGGTCAGAGAGATAGCATGGAGGTAGGGTGGTTCGAATCCCAGCATCCCATATGGTCCCCTGAGCCTGCCAGGAGTGATTTATGAACATAGAGCATAGAGACAGGAGTAACCCCTGAGCACTGCTGGGTATGACAAAAAAAAAAAAAAACCTATGCCTTATAACGTTGCAGGTTGGGCATAGAGATGGGAGGAAACCTGGGGACAATGGTGGAAGAAAACTGACAACAGTGGTGAGTTTGGTGCTACAATACTGTATGTCTAAAACTCAACTATGAATAACTTTGTAAACCATGGTTCTTTAATAAAGTAATTTTAATTTTTTTTAATTTTGGGGGGCCACACCCATTGACGTTCAGGGGTTACTCCTGGCTATGCGCTCAGAAATCACTCCTGGCTTGGGGGGACCATAGGGGACGCCAGGGGATCAAACCGCAGTCTGTCCTAGGCTAGCACTTACAAGGCAGACAGACGTTTTACCTCTAGCACCACCACTCTGGCCCCTAAAATAACATTTTAAATGTTATACATTACATGTCTATCTTGCTGTGTTTTTGTATGATATTCATTTACACATATATAATAAAAGTAGTTACTGTAAGTCTAGAAAGGGAAGTTATTTCCCTTAAATGTAGGAGGACAGGACAGCACATGTACAACATTTCTGTGTTGTTTGAAGGGGCCACACCTAGTGGAAACCAGGAGTTACTCCTGGCTCTACACTCAGATTACTCCTAGAAGGTTCGGGTGACCATATGGGATGCTGGGGATAGAACCCAGGTAGGCTGAGTGCAAGGCAAACACTCTACCCGCCATACTATCACTCTGGCCCATATGTACTATGAATTATATTCACATTAAAACTACATTTTAGGGTTTGTCTTGCACTTAGATGATCCAGGTTTGATCCCCGGCATTCCATATGGTTTCTGAGCACTCTGGGAGTGACTCCTGAGCGCAAAGCCAAGAGTAAATCTTGAGCATTGCCAGGAGTGACCAAATACTAAAAGGAATTATGCTTTAAACTTCATTTTATTCAACAAAGACATAAATTGCTACTCACTTTTCCATTTTAAGTATTCCTTTCCATCATCTTCACTGTTTATTGACTTTACGTTACAGATTTCAGAAGACACGGGCTCCGTATAGATCCTAAATTGTACAGTTTTTTGGCAGGGAGAAGAATGAGATGGACATAATAAACACATCAGTTACTCAAGGTTCTGACACAGCCTTGAGCCACCCCACAAAGTCCCAGCAGTTGTTTCTGCAATTGCACTGCTTCCGTTGTACCACCAGAGGGCACCAGATCCATGGTATTCAAATTCCACGACTTCTTACCTGGTCGAACCCTGACCAAAGCTGGAGACAACAGGAGGTTCCTGAGGGTGGCTTGGCTTGGTCAATAGAGAATTATTCATCTGTGTCACTTTGGTGCGGGCACCAGACTCTCTAGGCTTTTCCTGGCTAAGAAAGCAAAGGACTGGGTTAAATGATAGCCATGAAGCCAGAGTGACAAATAGCACAACTATAGGGCATTTGCCTTACATATGGCTGACTCAGGATGGACCTGTTTGATCCCATATGGTCCAAGCCAGGAGTGATTTGTGAGCGCATAGCCAGGAGTAACCCTTGAGCGTTACCGGGTGTGGCCCAAAAACAAAATAATAATAATAATAATAATAATAATAATAATAATAATAATAGTAATAGGGGACCAGAGAGATAGCATTGGAAGCAAGGCCTTCCGCCTTGCATGCGGAAGGACAGTGGTTCGAATCCCGGCATTCCATAAGGTCCCCCAAGCCTGCCAGGAGCGATTTCTGAGTATAGAGCCAGGAGGAACCCCTGAGCGCTGCCAGGTGTGACCCAAAAACCAATAATAATAATAATAATAATAATAATAATAATAATAATAGTAATAATCTCCATGAATTGTTTTTTCAGTTTACAACTTGAGATTTCTTGATTCTAAAAGTAGTTTTGGGGGGATCTGAAAGACAGTACAATGGGTAAGGCTCTGGCCTTGCAAACAGTTGACCCAGATTCGATTGCTAGCATCCCATTTGGTCCCCTAAGCATTGCCACAGGGATCTCTGAGTGAGGAAACAGGGGCAAACCCTGAGCACTGCAGGTGTGGTCAAAACCTTCCCACCCATCAAAGAAGCAATTTTGCAGCAGTTATCAAGAATTTTTAGTAGGAAGGAAAAAAAGGGGGGAGGAGAGCCAGAGCAAGAGAGCGAGAGAGTGAGCGAGAGCAAGAGAACAAGCGAGAGAGAGAGAGAGAGAGAGAGAGAGAGAGAGAGAGAGAGAGAGAGAGAGAGAGAGAGAGAGAGAGAGAGAGGGAGAAACGAGGAGAAACGAGGAGAAACGAGGAGCATTGGGGTGGGAACTGTAAACTAGTGAAGGATGTTGGGCACTATAAATTCAATCTGGTCCCCTGTGCCTGCCAGGAGCTATTTCTGAGCAGACAGCCAGGAGTCACCCCTGAGCACCGCCGGGTGTGGCCCAAACACAAAAAAAAAAAAAGAAAAAAAAATTTTTTTTTTTTTTTGGTTTTTGGGCCACACCCGTTTGACGCTCAGGGGTGACTCCTGGCTATGTGCTCAGAAATCACCCCTGGCTTGGGGGGGACCATATGGGACGCCGGGGGATCGAACCGCGGTCCTTCCTTGGCTAGCGCTTGCAAGGCAGACACCTTACCTCCAGTGCCACCTACCCGGCCCCAAGAAAAAAAAATTTTAAAAATGTTAACACTCCTGGGGCTGGAGTGATAGCACAGTGGTAAGGTGCTTGCCTTGCACCCAGCCTACACAAGACAGACTCCAGTTGGAATAACCCCTGAGTGTCGCCGGAAGTGACCCAAAAACAAAAACAAAAACGAAAAAAACAAAAAGTTAACACACCAACATACCTGTTGTAAGTTTGGTTCCTGCTTCTTCTCAGATTGTCCCTGGCTCCTTGAGAGGGCTGAAACTGTTCAACTTTGCTCTGTTTTCCAGGGACACAAAGAATTGACAGTTTTAAAAGCAATAAACATTTTTCAACGCTTCAGCGAGGGAATTCTCTTCTCACATTCTATTTTCAAAGCTATCCCTGATACAATTGTTCCAATAACCAGACGTACTAACGTGAAGACTTCACTGTGAATGTTTCACATTAGTAACTTATTTATTAATGGAGCCCATTATTTAGAATGTCCCCAAATTTCAGTTTCAGATAGTAAGTGAAAAATGAGCAGAAAAGATAGAGATGTAGATCAGTGGTAGAATTCTTTCTTTTTTTTTTTTTTTTTTTTTTTTTGGTTTTTGGGCCACACCCAGCGGTGCTCAGGGGTGACTCCTGGCTATCTGCTCAGAAATAGCTCCTGTGGAGGTAAGGTGCCTGCCTTGCCTGCGCTAGCCTAGGACGGACCTCGGTTCGATCCCCCGGCGTCCCATATGGTCCCCCAAGAAGCCAGGAGAAACTTCTGAGCGCATAGCCAGGAGTAACCCCTGAGCGTCACAGGGTGTGGCCCCCCAAAAAAAAAATCAAAAAGAAATAGCTCCTGGGGCCAGGCGGTGGCGCTGGAGGTAAGGTGCCTGCCTGCCTTACAAGCGCTAGCCAAGGAACGGACAGCCAGCAGTTCGATCCCCCGGCGTCCCATATGGTTCCCCCAAGCCAGGGGCGATTTCTGAGCACATAGCCAGGACTAACCCCTGAGCGTCAAATGGGTGTGGCCCAAAAACCAAAAAAAAAAAAAGAAATAGCTCCTGGCAGGCACGGGGGACCATATGGGACACCAGGATTCGAACCAACCACCTTTGGTCCTGGATCAGCTGCTTGCAAGGCAAACGCCGTTGTGCTATCTCTCCGGGCCCCAGTGGTAGAATTTTTATCTTGCATATGCGAGACCCAAGGTTTGATCTTAGCACAAAAAATAAAATAAAATAAAATAGGGGCCGGAGTGGTGGCACAAGTGGTAGGATGTTTGCCTTGCACGCAACTAACCTGGGATGATACCTCGCTGTCCCACATGGTACCCCAAGCCAGGAGCAATTTCTGAGTGCAACCCAGGAGTAACTCCTAAGTGTCACTGGGTATGACCCAAAACAAAATAATAATAATAATAATAATAATAATAATAAAATAAAAGGCACTTAAAAATTTAAAAATCAACATAAAAGAAATCTAACAACTGAGGTTAGTTGTAGGCTAGTTGTAGGCCTGGCCTCTAACACAACTAACCTAGGTTTAATCCCATGCATCCCATATGGGCCTCCAACCTGCCAGAAGTGATCTTGAGAGCAGAGCCAGGAGCAACCCCTGCGCTGCTGGGTGTGGCCCTCCAACAAAACAATACAAAAATATCTAACAACTGGGGCTGAGTGATAGCACAGCAGTAAAGCATCTGCTTTGCATGTGGCCAACACCGGACAGACCCTGGTTCGAATCCCAGCATCCCATATGGTCCCCGGAGCCTGCTTGGGGCGACATTTTTTGTTTTGGTTTGGTTTTTTTTGGGGGGGGGCCACACCCAATGACACTCAGGGGTTACTCCTGGCTATGCACTCAGAAATTGCTCCTGGCTTGGGGGACCATATGGAACACTGGGGATTGAATCACAGTCTGTCCTTGGTTAACGCATCCAAGGCAAGACACCCTACCACTTGCGCCACTGCTCCAGCCCCCAGGAGCGATTTCTGAGCTCAGAGCCAGGAGTAACCCCTGAGCATCACCAGGTGTGACCCAAAAACTAAAAACCAAAAGAAAATTAAAAATCTAACAACTGGGGGCCAGCGCGGTGGTGCTAGAGGTAAGGTAAGGTGTCTGCCTTGTCAGTGCTAGCCTAGGATGGACCATGGTTCGATCCCCCAGTGTCCTATATGGTCCCCCAAGCCAGGAGCGACTTCTGAGCACATAGCCAGGAGTAACGCCTGAGCATCACCAGGTGTGACCGAAAAACCAAAAAAAAAAAAAAAAAAAATCTAACAACTGGACCAGAGAAATAGTATAAGGGTTTATCTGCCTTTCTTGCAAACAGCCGTCCTGATTTGATCCTGACATTATATTTGATCTCCTGAGTGCCACTAGTTGTCATTCCTAAGCACAGTCAGGAGTACCTCCAAGCAGTCAGTACTTGATCATTTCAACGTATAAAAACAGCAATTTCAAAAGGAAGGGAGAAGGGTAGGGGAGAGAAAAGAGGGAGAGAGAGAGAAAAGCAAGTAGAGTGCTTGCCTTGCATGAGACTAAACCACGTTCAATCCTTAGCAGCCCATATGGTCCCATGATACCCACTAAGAATGATCCCTGGGGGCCGGGCGGTGGCGCAAGAGGTAAGCTGCCTGCCTTACCTGCGCTAGCCTTGAACGGACCGCGGTTCGATCCCCGGCGTCCCATATGGTCCCCAAAGCCAGGAGCAACTTCTGAGCTCATAGCCAGGAGTAACCCCTGAGCGTTACCGGGTGTGGCCCAAAAAAAAAAAAAAAAAAAGAATGATCCCTGAGCACAAAGCCAGGAATAAGCCCTAAAAACCACTATGTGTAGCCCTAAAACAAAATAAAAACAAACAGCATTTTTTTAAAGTGGCCATTGGTAGAGGGTAAGGTGCTAGAATGTTTCATGTATGAAAACTTACTAATGACAGTTTTGTAAACCATGGTGCCTAAAATTATAAATTTAGGGGCTGGAGTGATAGCACGGAACTGGGCATTTGCCTTGCACATGGCAGACCCGGATAGACCTGGCTTCGATTCCCAGCATCCCATATGGTCCCCTGAGCCTGCCAAGAGCAATTTCTGAGTACAGAGCTGGGAGTAACTCATGAGCACCGCCGGATGTGACCAAAAATAAATAAATAAAATTAAAATTAAAAAAAAAAAGCAGGGGCCAGAGAGACAGTACAGCAGCTAAGGAGCTTGCATTGCAAGCAATCAACCCAGGTTCTATCCCTGGATTCTTATATGGTCCTCTGAGCCCTGCCAGGAATTACTGAGCAGAGCCAGGAACCCCCCTAAGCTTCACTATGTGTGGCCCCCAAACAAACAAACAAACAACAAACAAACAAACAAACAACAAAAGTAACAATTTCAGGGCCAAGGAAGATGGCTCGATGCCTGGAAAACCTGCTTTGCATTCTGGAGTCCCAAGTATGAGCACCCATAGTGAATGGTCTCATTCACTAAGCCATGACTAGCTCTTTAGCACTAGCAGATGTGGCCCCAAATTAAAAGTAAATAAATAGGGGCCGGAGAGATGGCATAGCGGTAAGGCGTTTGCCTTGCATGCAGAAGGACAGTGGTTCGAATCCCGGCATCCCATATGGTCCCCTGTGCCTTCCAGGAGCGATTTCTGAACGTAGAGCCAGGAGTAACCCCTGAATGCTGCTGGGTGTGACCCAAAAAGCCAAAAACAAACAAAAAAAGAAGTAAATAAAGTATATTTAAGCAACTCAATATAATGTATAGAACTTGTATGGGGTTTGGAATGGGTAGTGAAAAATCTCTATCTTGGAATTCCACCCTCATAACTTTAGTTCCCACACCAGCATCAGTCAGCAGTATTTCCATCAGCTCTTGCACTCACGCTGGAGCTATACTGACCCTGGTTCCAGGTGTTGCTCAGCCTGCCCTGCCTCCCACTTCTCAGATTTACCTGCTGGCTCTTCTCTGATTGCTCCATGGTGTTTTTTTCAAAGACTTGAGGGAAAGATTTCCAGTTAGGCTCACTTCTGCACCTCTGGCCAAAATGCCCAGTTCCTTGAAAGTTACTGACTACTAGATTTGGGTAACTGTTACCAATGTCCGATGGCTGCAGAACCGGAGGAATATAGTTCAGAGATGGGGGGCCCAAAACTAAAGGCGGGTTACAGATATTTGCAAACTCTCTTGTTGAAGCCCATAAGGACCTGTGTTCTTCCTGATCCTTCTGTACTGTCTCAAGCTTCTCTATTTTCTGTTGGGTATTCCTGAGCAGATCAGCATTCTGGTGCAATAAGGTCTGTGAAATCTTTAAATTCAGCACACACTTGCTGATATACTCCTCAGTCATGGATCTGTTGTTCACACTGCTCTTTGCTACTTTAGTTGGCTCCACTGGGCTGGATAAACTCGGGGTACCCTGTGGCCAGTCCCAGTTCTCAAAGGAGAGCTCCTGGTCAACTTCTGAAGGGCTGTCATCCTCACTACTGTAGCAGCAGCATGCCTCTCTCTCTATCTTCTCCAATTCATCCTCCATGGATTTCAGTTCATCTGCCTGGTTCTGCCCAGAGCTCTCAAAAACTGAATCCGCTTCTGGGAACTCTTCCTCTTTGTCTTCTTGCACATTTAGGCAGCCTGAGTAGATTTCATTCATCTCAAAGCTGCAGAGGCTCTCATGGCCTGGGCTGGGGCTCCTGGATTCTCCTGTCACACAGTAATCAAGGCAAGCAGCATCTTGATGCTGAGTCTCCTTGGCCATCAGACTTGGATCTGGGTCCTGAGGATCTGGTGTCACTTTCTCATTAGGAGAAGACTGACTCTTGGAAGAGTTGAGTTGACTGCCTGTTGGAAAGAGAGGCAATGTGCAGTGACTCAGGTGGTCTCCTACAGCAGCTATTCTGCCAGGACTCCTTGTTTGAGGGGTACACAATACAGACAAAAGCTTTTTCTTTTTCCCCACTATGTTCCCAGTTGTAAAGTCTACACTGTCAGAGGCACTGAGAGAGCTGAATCTAGAAAAGTGGGGTACAAAGAGAGAACTACAGGAGGCAAAATGCCTGATTCAAAGCCTGGTAATCATTAATAGTTCCCTGAGCACTGCCAGGGTTTACTCCTGAGCACCAAACCAGGAATAGCCCCTAAGTACCATAATTAATCTGCAAGGCCAAACCTGCTCCCTAACCCCACAGAAATAATTTGTGCAGGAATCAAACCCTGGGAGAAATGTTCTACATTTAAGTTACAGTGTGCTGAAAACACGTAATAGTCAGAACACGTAAATTACAGGTCTCTGACTCTCATGGAAGATTAATTTTACATACAAAATAAGTCAACTATTCATTTCATTTTATAGTTGTGCTCTTGGAGCCAGCCAGGCCTGGTGAACACCACAACCAGAATGTGAGTGAGCATCACAGCTAAACTGCTTTAGCAAAACAACCCAGCATGTACAATCCTGCCACCACCATAACAGCAACAAATAAAAAAATAAAAAATTTTGGGCCGGGCGGTGGCACAAGAGGTAAGGTGCCTGCCTTGCCTGCGCTAGCCTTGGACGGACCGCGGTTCGATCCCCCGGTATCCCATATGGTCCCCCAAGCCAGGAGCGACTTCTGAGCGCATAGCCAGGAGTAACCCCTGAGCGTTACCGGGTGTGGCCCAAAAACCAAAAAAAAAATAAAAAAATAAAAAATAAAAAAAATAAAAAAAAATTTTTTTTAGGGCCCGGAGAGATAGCACAGCGGTGTTTGCCTTGCAAGCAGCCGATCCAGGACCAAAGGTGGTTGGTTCCAATCCCGGTGTCCCATATGGTCCCCCGTGCCTGCCAGGAGCTATTTCTGAGCAGACAGCCAGGAGTAACCCCTGAACAATGCTGGGTGTGCCCCCCCAAAAAAAAACCAAAAACAAAAAAAATTAAAATTAAAATAATTTTTAAAGGGCTGGAGATAGTACACTGGTAAAGACCATGCTTTGCAAGAGACTGAGACCTGGGTTCAATCCATATGATCCCGAGTCTGCCAGGAGTGACTCCTGAGTGCAAAGCCAGTCCTGAGCATCACCAAGTAAGGCCCCAAAACACACCAAAGCAAAATGTATCGAAATAAATAGGGCTAGGATATATAGCTCTGTGCTAGAGCACATGTATTGCACGTAGAGCATTTGAGTTTAATCCCTGGATGAAAAAGTATAATTAATTATTAATTAGATTAGATTACATGCATCTAGGAATTTCTTCAATCTTTCTGTGGGGAAGTGGGGGAGAGGAGATCGCACCCAGTAGTGCTCAGGGATCACTCTGGCAGTGCTGGGAGAAAAGCCCAAAGAGTCTGGAATCAAACAGGGCAAAACAAGCACCTTACCCCCATACTAACTATGCAACTCCTTGAAATATTATTTGGAGGGCATGCTCAGCAAGGCTCTGGGGTTACTGTTGGATCTCTCTGGCCCCCAGCCCCTTTAAGAATGTATTTTGGGGGCCCGGAGAGATAGCACAGTGGCGTTTGCCTTGCAAGCAGCCGATCCAGGACCAAAGGTGGTTGGTTCAAATCCCGGTGTCCCATATGGTCCCCCATGCCTGCCAGGAGCTATTTCTGAGCAGACAGCCAGGAGTAACCTCTGAGCATCGCCGGATGTGGCCCAAAAACCAAAAAAAAGAAAAAAGAAAAAGAAAAAAAAAAGAATGTATTTGGGGGGGGGGTGCAGAGAGATAGCATGGAGGTAAGGCATTTGCCTTTCATGCAGAAGGATGGTGGTTCGAATCCCAGCATCCCATGTGGTCCCCTGAGCCTGCCAGGAGCGATTTCTGAGTGTAGAGCCAGGAGTAACCCGAGTGCTGCCGGGTTTGATCCAAAAACTAAAAAAAAAAATTTGTTTTTTACCCAACTACAATTATGTGATCATGGTGTTTAAATAGATTTTATTTTTAAAAATATTATTTAAAAAAGAATGTCCCTAGGAACACAAAAATACAATACAAAAATCCCTTCCTTACACCTATATTCATTGCAGCACTATTTACCATAGCCAGACTCTGGAAACAACCAAGATACCGTTCAACAGATGAATGGCTAAAGAAACTGTGGTACATATGCACAATGGAATATTATGCAGCCATTAGGAGAGATGAAGTCATGAGATTTTCCTATACATGAATATACATGGAATCTATTATCCTGAGTGAAATAAATCAGAGGGAGAGAGACAGATGCAGAATGGTCTCACTCATCTATGAGTTTTAAGAAAAATGAAAGACATTCTTGCAATAATTTTCAGAGACAAAAGAGAGGAGGGCTGGAAGTTCCAGCTCACTTCCTGAAGCTCACCACAAAGAGTGATGAGTGTAATTAGAGAAATAACTACATTGAGAAATATCCTAACAATAAGAATGAACGAGGGAAATAGAAAACCTGTCTGGAGTAGACAGGGATGGGGTCGGGAGGAGGGAGATTTGGGACATTGGTGATGGGAATGTTGCACTGGTAAAGGGGGTGTTCTTTACATGACTGAAACCCAACCATAATCATGTTTGTAATCAAGGTGTTTAAATAAAGATATTAATTAAAAAATTAAAAAATGTGTTTTATGGGCCCGGAGAGATAGCACAGCGGCGTTTGCCTTGCAAGCAGCCAATCCAGGACCTAAGGTGGTTGGTTCGAGTCCCAGTGTCCCATATGGTCCCCCGTGCCTGCCAGGAGCTATTTCTGAGCACCGCCGGGTGTGGCCCAAAAACAAAACAAAAAAAAAAGTGTTTTATTTTGGGTTACACCTAGCGGTGCTCAGGGGTTACTCCTGGCTCCTTTTTTTTTTTTTTTTTTTTTTGGTTTTTGGTTTTTGGGCCACACCCGGCGGTGCTCAGGGGTTACTCCTGGCTGTCTGCTCAGAAATAGTTCCTGGCAGGCACGGGGGGACCATATGGGACACCGGGATTCGAACCAACCACCTTTGGTCCTGGATCGGCTGCTTGCAAGGCAAACGCCGCTGTGCTATCTCTCCGGGCCCTTACTCCTGGCTCTTAACTCAGAAGTCACTCCTGGTAAACTCAGGAGCCTATATGGGTTGTCAGGAGTTGAACTGGAGTCCGTCTGGGTTGGCCGCATGCAAGACAAATGCCCTACTGCTGTGCTATCACTCCAGCCCCCCTAAGAATGTTTTAAATTGGAGCTGGAGAGATAGCACAGCAGTAAAACATTTGCCTTGCACACAGCAGACCCAGGATGGATCCAGGTTAATCCGCGACATAAAGAATGTTTTAAATTATGTTTTAAGAGATTGGAGTGACAGAAGAGTGGGTAAGTTGCTTGCCTTACACATGGCCAATTCAGGCAGAATACCTTGGCATCCCATATGGTCCCCAGTACCCTATCAGGAATCATTTCTGAGCTGAGAGCCAGGAGTGGGGCCGGAGAGATAGCATGGAGGTAAGGCATTTGCCTTTCATGCAAAAGGTCATTGGTTTGCATCCCGGCATCCCATATGGTCCCCCGAGCCTGCCAGGAGCGATTTCTGAGCGTGGAGCCAGGAGTAACCCCTGAGTTCTGCCAGCTGTTGTCCAAAATCACCCAAAAATGTGTGTTTTTCTAAACACATTGGGGGTTATGAGCCACACCCAGGCGTTACTCCTGGCTCTTTGCTCAGGGGTCATTCCTGGTGATGCTCGGGAGACTATCTGGGATGCCAGGAGATGAAACCCAGGTAAGCCACATGCAAGGTAAATGCCCTATCCACTATACTATCTCTCTGGCCCCACCTCTCAGTATTTTTGTTTGTTTGGGTGACACCCAGCAGCACTTAGGGGTTACTCCTGGCTCTGGACAGACTCAGGGACTATATAGGATGTCAAAATCCAACTAGGATCAGCTGCATATAAGAAAAACATCTTGGGGCCGGGAAGGTGGCGCTAGAGGTAAGGTGTCTGCCTTACAAGCGCTAGCGTAGGACGGACCGCGGTTCGATCCCCCGGCGTCCCATATGGTCTCCCAAGCCAGGGGCGATTTCTGAGCTCATAGCCAGGAGTAACCCCTGAGCGTCAAACGGGTGTGGCCCAAAAACCAAAAACCAAAAAAAAAAAAAAAAAAAAAGAAAAACATCTTACCACTGTGCTATTGCTCTGGTTCCTAAAATAAAAAAGTTTAATTGAATCACCATGAGATACAATTACCAAGTTGTTCATGATTAAGTTTCAGTCATCCAATGCCCAACATCCATCCCTTCATCAGTGCACATTTCCTGCCACCAAGATCACCAGCTTCTCTGCTGCCCTCCCACCCAGCCTCCTCCTCTGCCTGCTGCAATGGTGAACATTTAAAAAAAATAAAGTATTTTTTAGGGGCTAAAGTGGTAGTACAGTGGGCAGAGTATTCGCCTTGCATGCAGTCAACCTGGGTTCAATCTCCAGAACCCCATATGGTCCCCTGAGCACCACCAAGAGTGATTCCTGAGTGCAGAGGCAGGAGTAACTCCTGATATTGATAAGCGGGAGCAGGGCAGGACAGGATGGGAGAAGGGGAGGGAAGGAAAGAGAGGAAGATTGGTTTTAAGAAGTGGAGGTAGGGGGCCGGGCGGTGGCGCTAAAGGTAAGGTGCCTGCCTTGCCTGCGCTAGCCTTGGACGGACCGCAGTTCGATCCCCGGGTGTCCCATATGGTCCCCCAAGCCAGGAGCAACTTCTGAGCACATAGCCAGGAGTAACCCCTGAGCGTCACCGGGTGTGGCCCAAAAATCAAAAAAAAAAAAAAAAAAAAAAGAAGTGGAGGTAGGAGAGATAGTACAGCTGATAGGGTGCTTGCCTTGTACCTGGCCTACCTGGGTTAAATCCTTGGCACCTCATACAATCCCTTAAGCACTGCCAGAAGTAATTCCTGAGTGCAAAGTCAGGAGTAAGCCCTGAATATAGCTGAATGTGGCTCAAAAACAAAAAACAGGGACTGGAGCGGTGGTGCAAATAAGGCGTCTGCCTTGCACATGCTAACCTACGATGGACCAAAGTTCGATCCCCCAGCGTCCCATATGGTCCCCCAAGCCAGGAGCGATTTTTGAGCACATAGCCAGGAGTAACCTGAGCGTCACCGGGTGTGGCCCAAAAAGAAAAAGGCAACAACAAACAAAAAAAAGGCATTTTAAGGAGCTTAATTTTTTCCTAAGGCACCCATCTTTCTCTAGCATAAATGATTTGCACAGATTGGAAAAACTGTAGCTTATGACTCTCAGAACACATTCATCTCAAACTATGTCTAAGTTTTAGTTTAAGGCCATACCCATTTCCTTCAGTTCCTTTATTTCCAAGTCAGAAATCCCTTTTGAATGATCTGAAGTCAATCCTAGACGGATATTGGTATCAGAATGAAGTTCGTATCTATGTATCCTGGAGTTCTCCGTTGGCTGAGTTCTCTGACCTCCAATAAAATCCTGTAACGAGAAAAACATTGCCAAGGACGTCGAAATTATCTGAATGTCAATGATCTTTTAGAAATTGATCTACATTTGGGGCCTGGAGAGATAGCATAGCGGCGTTTGCCTTGCAAGCAGCCGATCCAGGACCAAAGGTGGTTGGTTTGAATCCCGGTGTCCCATATGGTCCCCCATGCCTACCAGGAGCTATTTCTGAGCAGACAGCCAGGAGTAACCCCTGAGCACCGCCGGGTGTGACCCAAAAAGGAAAAAAAAAGAAACTGATCTACATTTGAAGGAAATTCCCTCAATCCTGCTAGATAGACTAACTGTAGCTCTAATTAGCTAATCCAGGGTTGTTTCCAATTATTGACAAAGGACTAAGTGTCTACAGGGTGCCCTGCTATTTACTGGCCATTGATTCCCTAGAACCCTCAATTCTGGCCTGCCTTTATCAGGTAAAAACACTTAGATTTTTCTCAGAAACATAAGAAACTTGTAATGAAGTGAGAATTTTCCAATTTTTTGCAACTTGGTCTTTAGCTTCTTCTTAGTCTC
Source organism: Suncus etruscus (assembly GCF_024139225.1). NCBI lineage: Eukaryota > Metazoa > Chordata > Mammalia > Eulipotyphla > Soricidae > Suncus > Suncus etruscus. The sequence continues at coordinate 174,948,310 of NC_064848.1, read as the reverse complement.
TAACTCCTTAATCCCTTGGGAAGGATACACAGAAATAAAATATCGGGGCCGGAGAGAAGGCACAGCAGTAGGGTGTTTGCTTTGCATGCAGCTGACCTGAGAGGGACCTGGTTCGATTCCCGGCATCCCCTATGGTACCCCAACCTGCCAGGGTTGATTTCTGAGCACAGAAGGAGTAATCCGAGTGCTACTGGGTGTGATCCAAAAACCAATCAAAAAAAAAAAAGTTTTTTTCTCAGGTTTCAGGAGACATCAGCTTTATTCAAGGCCCTAGCAAACAGGTATGGCTTCTTTCATAACCTTTTACACTGGGTATCATCAGCCCTGCATCCAGCCTCTCAGCCATCTCTTCTCCTGTTGCTTCTTCCTTGCTGAATCTCTCCCAATCGCCCCATAAAATTTTTTAAAAGAAATAAAATACCCAACAACTTCAGAAGTTACCTTTAAATCATTCTTCAGAATGTACTGAATATCTTGAAGGTTCATAGCCCGGTCTTTCTTCTTCACCTGGATGCCTGACTTAACAATGTCATAGTAAGGTTTTGGAAGCCTAACATCAGCTTCCAAGTAATTTCCCAAAAGTATGGCTTCTTTAATATCTGTGCCATCTAAGTCATCCCAGGGTATGTTATCTGTAGGAAAAAAAATCATAGGAAGATGTAGCATTAAGAAATCAAATGGGGGGGCCGGGCGGTGGCGCTGGAGGTAAGGTGCCTGCCTTGCCTTCGCTAGCCTAGGACGGACCGCAGTTCGATCCCCCGGCGTCCCATATGGTCCCCCAAGAAGCCAGGAGCAACTTCTGAGCGCATAGCCAGGAGTAACCCCTGAGCGTCACAGGGTGTGGCCCAAAAACCAAAAAAAAAAAAAAAAAAAAAAAAAAAAAAAAAAAAAGAAATCAAATGGGGGGCCCGGAGAGATAGCACAGCGGTGTTTGCCTTGCAAGCAGCCGATCCAGGACCAAAGGTGGTTGGTTCGAATCCCGGTGTCCCATATGGTCCCCTGAGCCTGCCAGGAGCTATTTCTGAGCAGACAGCCAGGAGTAACCCCTGAGCACCGCCGGGTGTGACCCAAAAAACCAAAAAAAAAAAAAAAAAAAAGAAATCAAATGGGGGGGCCGGGAACGTGGCGCTAAAGGTAAGGTATCTGCCTTGCAAGCGCTAGCCTAGGACGGACCGCGGTTCGATCCCCCGGTGTCCCATATGGTCCCCCCAAGCCAGGGGCGATTTCTGAGCGCATAGCCAGGAGTAATCCCTGAGCATCAAACGGGTGTGGCCCAAAAACCAAAAAAAAAAAAAAAAAAAAAAAGAAATCAAATGGGGGGGGCTGGGAAGGTGGCGCTAGAGGTAAGGTGTCTGCCTTGCAAGCACTACCGTAGGACGGACAGCGGTTCGATCCCCCGGCGTCCCATATGGTCCCCCCAAGCCAGGGGCAATTTCTGAGCGTATAGCCACCAGGAGTAACCCCTGAGCGTCAAATGGGTGTGGCCCAAAAACCAAAAAAAAAAAAAAAATCAAATGGGGGGCCAGGCGGTGGCGCTAAAGGTAAGGTGCCTGCCTTGCCTGCGCTAGCCAAGGAAGGACCGCGGTTTGATCCCCCGGTGTCCCATATGGTCCCCCAAGCCAGGAGCAACTTCTGAGCACATAGCCGGGAGTAACCCCTGAGCGTTATCGGGTGTGGCCCAAAAAAAAAAAATCAAATGGGGGGTGCCCAGAGAGATAGCACAGCGGCGTTTGCCTTGCAAGCAGCCAATCCAGGACCAAAGGTGGCTGGTTCGAATCCCGGTGTCCCATATGGTCCCCCCCTGTGCCTGCCAGGAGCTATTTCTGAGCAGACAGCCAAGAGTAACCCCTGAGCACCACTGGGTGTGGCCCAAAAACCAAAAAAAAAAAAAAGAAATCAAATGGGGGGGCCAGTGCAGAGGTGCTAGAGGTAAGGTGTCTGCCTTGCCAGTGCTAGCCTAGGACAGACTGCGGTTCAATCCCCCGGTGTCCCATATGGTCCCCCAAGCCAAGAGTGACTTCTGAATGCATAGCCAGGAGTAACCCCTGAGTGTCACCGAGTATGGCCCAAAAACCAAAAAAAAAAAAAAAATCAAATGGGGGGGGGGGGCAGAGAGATAGCATGGAGGTAAGGTGTTTGCCTTGCATGCAGGTCGGTGGTTCAAATCCAGGCATCCCATATGGTCCCCTGTGCCTGCCAGGGGCGATTTCTGAGCATAGAGCCAGGAGTAACCCCTGAGCGCTGCCAGGTGTGACCCAAAAACCAAAAAAAAAAAAAAAATCAAATGGGGGGCTGGAGAGATAGCATGGAGGTAAAGCATTTGCCTTTCATGCAGAAGGTCACTGGTTCGAATCCAGGCATATCATATGGTCCTTTGAGCCTGCCAGGAGCGATTTCTGAGCAAGGAGTCATGAGTAACCTCTGAGCACTGCTGAGTGTGACCCAAAAACCAAAATAAATAAATAAATAAATAATCAAATGTGGGGGCCAGAGAGATAGCATGGAGGTAAGACATTTGCCTTGCATGCAGAAGGACAGTGGTTCAAATCCTGGCATCCCATATGGTCCCCCGAGCTGGCCAGGAGCAATTTCTGAGCATAGAGCCTCTGAGCGCTGGCAGGTGTCACCCAAAAAAAAAAAAAAAAAAAAACAAAAACAAAAAAAGAAATCAAATGGGGGCCAGAGTGGTGTTGCAAGGGAGAGGAGGAGGAAGCAGCAGCAGCAGCTAATCAGAGCTCAGTAATAGAGCATGTTTCACCTGTATGAGTGCCCAGGCTTAACCTCCAATACCAGAATAAACTGAACAGCCACTTTATTTTGGGGGGTATTTCACAAAAATAAAAACAAAAACAAAAAGAGAGTTTATAGAGGTCATCACAATAGTACAACGGGTTAGGTGTTTGCTTTATTTATGGCTAACCCAGGTTCAGTCCTGGCACCCCGTAGTGTCCCCTATTCACTCCAGGAGTCATTCCTGAGCAGAGCCAGGACTAATCCTTGAGCACCAATGGGTATGCCCCCCCTGCCAAAAAAACAAAAAACAAAAAACAGAAATAGTTTATAGGAATTGAGTAGTATAGGGTTGAATGCGTGCCTTACATGCAGTTTAACCCATGTTTAATCTCCACCACACATATGGTCCCCTAAGCTCCACTAGGGAGTGATTCTGAGTCCAAAGTAAGCCCTGAACACTTTCAGTATGTTAGAGAAAAAAAAAAAAAAAACAGTACAGGTCTGAAAAATAATATAGGATAAAGGCACTTGCCTTGCATCCAGCTGAGCCCAGGTTGATCCATAATCATGCACCACAAGATTTGACCCACAAGCACTAAGCTGGGAATAGCCTCTGAGTACCACCATGAGTGACCCAATGTAACCTTTCTAAAAATAACCCTAACAGGTTAAAAAAATTATTTCTAGGGGCCAGAGCAGTGGCCACCATGAGTGACCCAATGTAACCCTTCTAAAAATAACCCTAACAGGTTAAAAAAATTATTTCTAGGGGCCAGAGCAGTGGCGCTAGATAAGACATTTGCCTTGCAAGCGCTAGCCTAGGACGGACAGCGGTTCGATCCCCCAGCATCCCATATGGTCCCCCAAACCAGGGGCTATTTCTAATCCCATAGCCAGGAGTAGTACCAGAGCATCACCGGGTGTGGCCCAAAAATACAAAAACCAAAAGTTTCTGGGGGTCGGAGCAATAGCACAGCAGGTAGGGCATATGCTTTGCATGCAGCTGACCCAGGTTCTATTGCCAGCATCCCATATAGTCCCAATCCTGCCAGGAGTGATTTCTGAGCACAGCGCCAGGAGTAACCCAAACATTGCTGAGTGTGGCCCATAGACAAAGGAATTAATTCTGGGGGCAGAGTGATAGTACAGCGAGTAGGGGATTTGCCTTGCTCATGGCTACCCTGTATTGGATCCCCGGCATCCCATAGCCCTGAGCACAGAGCCAAGAGTGTGGCTCAAAATCAAAAATAAAATAAAATAAAATTCTGGGAGTTTTTGTATTTTGTGTGTATGTGCCACATCCAGAAGTGCTTGGAGGTACTCCAGGTTCTGTGGTGCCAGTCAGCTATATGCAAAATAAAAAACATTCTACCCACTATATTATCACTCTGGTCCCTTTGGGAGTTTTTTTGGTTTTTGAGTCACACCCGGCAGCGCTCAGTCAGGGCTTACTCCTGGTTCTATGCTCAGAAATCGCTCCTGGCAGGCTCAGGGGACCATTTGGGATGCCGGGATTTGAACCGCCAACCTCCTGCATGAAAAGCAAATGCCTTACCTCCATGCTATCTCTCCGACCTGTTTTATTTATTTATTTATTTATTTATTTATTTATTTATTTATTTGTTTGTTTGTTTGTTTGTTTTTTGTATCTCTCAAAAGCACAGATTTTTTTTTTTAAGAAAGCTCTTCTTGGGGCCGGGAAGGTGGCGCTAGAGGTAAGGTAGAGGTAAGGTGTTTGCCTTGCAAGCGCTACCATAGGACGAACCGCGGTTCGATCCCCTAGCGTCCCATATGGTCCCCCCAAGGCAGGAGCAACTTCTGAGCGCGCATAGCCAGGAGTAACCCCTGAGCATCAAACGGGTGTGGCCCAAAAACCAAAAAAAAAAAAAAAAAAGAAAAAGAAAGCTCTTCTTTCTGAATCCTATAGTTTCATAAGAGTAATGAAAAGTGAGAAAATAACCCGAGAGTGAGAACCATAAATATGTATTTTAACATACCTGTTAAAATTTCTTGTATGATCACAGAAAAGCTAAAGATATCTGACTTCACAGTGACTTCCTTTTGTAAGATCACCTCCGGGGCAGCCCAGTTGTACAGCTGGGTGGGAATCGGGATGCCAGTCAGGTCTCTGTACATACCTTCATCCCGGCTATAAAAAGAAACAAGAAAGCACACCTGTCTTAAGGGGTCTCTGACATCACCAAGGAATCTTTATGGTAGTGGCCCTTAAAATATAACAGCCTGGGCCCGGAGAGATAGCACAGCGGCGTTTGCCTTGCAAGCAGCCGATCCAGGACCAAAGGTGGTTGGTTCGAATCCCGGTGTCCCATATGGTCCCCCGTGCCTGCCAGGAGCTATTTCTGAGCAGACAGCCAGGAGTAACCCCTGAGCACTGCTGGGTGTGGCCCAAAAACCAAAAAATAAATAAATAAATAAATAAATAAATAAATAAATAACAGCCTTGGGTCCAGAGCAATAGGACAGTGGTAGGCTGTTTGCCTTGCACATGGCTGACCCAGGACGAATCTCAGGCATCCCATATGGTTTGGTTTTTGGGACACACCCAGCAGCACTCAGAAGTTATTCCTGGCTTTGCAATACAGAAACTATTCCTGGCAATCTTGGGGGTAACATTAGGGATGCCAGAGATAGAACCCAGATTGCCCTACCACTGTGCTATCCCTCCTGCCCCTCAATGCTTATAGTTTTTACTTTCTTTTCTTTTTTTTTTTTAGTTTTTGGTTTTTGGGCCACACCCAGTGGTGCTTAGGGGATACTCCTGGCTCTGTGCTCAGAAATTACTCCTGGCAGGCTTGGGGACCATATGGGATACCACGAATCAAAACCGGGTCTGTCCCAGGTTAGCTGCATGCAAGGCAAACACCCTACCACTGTGCTATCTCTCTAGACCCCTGCTTATAGTTTTTATTTATTTTTAATATAAATTTTTATTTAAGCACCATGATTACAAACATGATTGTAGTTGGGTTTCAGTCATAAACAGAACAACCCTCTTCACCAGTGCAACATTCCCACCTGCTTATAGTTTTTATTTGTAACTTGTTGCTTGGGGAACCACACCAAACGGGATCATGCTGTGTTTTGGAATAAACCCACTCATCCAGTGAAAGATGTGGTCCAGGGGCCGGGAAGGTGGCGCTAGAGGTAAGGTGTCTGCCTTGCAAGCGCTAGCGTAGGACGGACCGCGGTTCGATCCCCCAGCGTCCCATATGGTCACCCCAAGCCAGGGACGATTTCTGAGCGCATAGCCAGGAGTAACCCCTGAGCGTCAAACGGGTGTGGCCCAAAAACCAAAAAAAAAAAAAAAGAAAGATGTGGTCCAGCCCTTTGTTTATTTATTTATTTTTGGTTTGGGGGTCACACCCAGTGGTGCTCAGGGTTACTCCTGGCTCTATGCTCAGAAATTGCTCCTGGCAGGCATGGGGACCATATGGGATGCTGGGATTCAAACCACTGTCCACCCTGGATAGGAAGCATGCAAGGCAAATGCCCTACCGCTGTGCTATTTCTCCGGCACCGGTCCAGCCCTTTAAACTCTTTCTATCCCTCAATGCTTACTTTTTTTTTTTTGTTTTTTTTTTTTGTTTGTTTGTTTTTTGGGCCACACCTGGCCGATGCTCAGGAGTTAATCCTGGCTGTCTGCTCAGAAATAGCTCCTGGCAGGCACAGGGGGCCATATGGGACACCGGGATTCGAACCAACCACCTTTGGTCCTGGATTGGCTGCTTGCAAGGCAAACGCCACTGTGCTATCTCTCCGAGCCCTTTATTCTTTTTTTTTTTTTTTTTAATGCTTACTTTTTAATTAGACCCCCTTCAAGCCCCTGCTTCATCAAAGCCTTTAGGGTTCCTGGAATGTCTCTCAATTGTTTCTTTTTTCTCTTCCCTTTCCTTTGTTACTGCTTATCATGATGTCTATCATGATATTATCTTATCATAATTGGCTGCAGTGCATCACATGTTTTCGAGATAGGAGTTTTGTCATTGCCCTATCTCTGGGTCCACATGGGAGCCATGAAACAGTAACATTGATACTGACTCTAATTGTATTGAATATAGAGATGTGGTCTGTTATTGTTGATGAACAGGCATACAAGTACTATATTCAAATCAGGAAAAGTAATAAAACATTTTGTTGTCAGTTTCTAGTAAAGGACATACCACTTATTACCAGGATGAATACTCTTTTCTGATAGTAGAGGTGGTGATTTTTAGTGGCTATACCTGGTGGTACTCAGCAACCACTCCTGGTGCAGTACTTAGGAGACCAATGGTGCTGGAATCAAACTCAGTATTCACAAATACAAAGTATGTATTCCAGTCCTTCAAGTTATCTCTTTGGTTGTGAAGATACCATGCCTCAAACATATACAAGTGTATGTACTGCCAGAGATCATAGATCATATCCCATGATTCAAACATGAAAGTTGCCAATTTTCGGGCCCGGAGAGATAGCACAGCGGCGTTTGCCTTGCAATCAGCCGATCCAGGACCTAAGGTGGTTGGTTTGAATCCCGGTGTCCCATATGGTCCCCCGTGCCTGCCAGGAGTTATTTCTGAGCAGACAGCCAGGAGTAACCCCTGAGCACAGCCGAGTGTGTTCCAAAAACAAAACAAAACAAAAAAAGAAAGTTGCAAATTTTATCACTGACTCAAGTGCCAAATCTTATCTTTAAGATCTAGAGGTTGAAGAGATTGTATGACAGGTATTATTACACTTGCCTTACACAGGGACCAACCTAGAGCTCTAAAAGCTTGGTTTAAGCAATAAACATTAATACTTTTGCTTTTATTTATTTATTTTTGTTTTTGGGTCACACCTGGCAGCGCTCAGGGGTTACTCCTGGCTCTATGCTCGGAAATTGCCCCTGGCAGGCTCGGGAGACCATATGGGATGCCAGGATTCAAACCATCATCCTTGTGCATGCAAGGCAAACAAGCTACCTCCATGCTATCTCTCCAGCCCCTTATTTTGAAGGAGTTTGGGGCCTACATCCAGAGATGCTCAGGGCTTACTTCAAGCACTGTGCTCAGGAATCGTTCATTCCTGGGAATACTCAGGGACACTATGTAGTGCTAGGGATCAAGCCTCAAGTGGACTGTAGCAAGACAAGTGCCTTAATCCCTTTACTATCTCTTGAGTCCTCTATATCCTTTTTCTTTCACCTTCTTTTTTCTTTTTTTGGTTTTTGGTTTTCAGGCCACACCTATTTGACGCTCAGGGGTTAACTCCTGGCTATGCGCTCAGAAATCGCTCCTGGCTTGGGGGGACCATATGGGACGCCGGGGGATCGAACCGCGGTCCTTCCTTGGCTAGCGCTTGCAAGGCAGACACCTTACCTCTAGCGCCACCTCTCCGGCTCCTTCTTTCACTTTCATTCCCTTTGCTCCCTTAGGATCCTTTATCCTTTTCTATTAAAGCTAGCCACCAGGGGCCAGACAGATAGCACAGCAGGTAAGGTGTTTGCCTTCTATGTGGCCAACCTGGGATAAATGGGGTTCGATTCCCTGCATCCCATATAGTCCCGAGCTTGCCAGGAGCGATTTCTGAGCACAAGAGCTATGAGTAACCCCTGAGCACTGGCGGGTGTGGCCAGGAAACATCCTCAATCATCTGGTTCTAGTCATTGCTGGGTAACTGCAAACCCCTTCACTTAACTGGGTCTTAGCTTCCTCATCTGCAAAAGAAAGGCGATGGGCCATCTCTAAGGCTCCAATTAACTCTGGTGTTTACAGTTCTATAGGAGAGTAAAAGCAGGAGACTGTTATACCTCCAACTCAACAATAGATGGTGCTCCACTACTATGAAAATGCTTGAATTCCTTCATCTTCCTGAAAAGTCTTGGCAATTAAAGTAGAAATGGCCAAACCTCTAAACTTGCTCTGCTCCTGACACAATCCAAGTGGCAAACTCTGTATTGAACTAATTCAAGTTTTCCTTTCATCTAAACTGGCCCATTCCTTTAAACGCTTCTTTTTTTTTATGTTGTTTTTTTTGGGGGGAGACCACACCTAGTGATGCTCAGAGGTTTACTCCTTACTATGCACTCAGAACTTGCTCCTAGGATGCTGGGGATCAAACCAAGGTTCTTCCTGGGTCAGCCACGTGCAAGGCAAACTCCCTACCGCTGCGCTACCACTCCAGCCCCTTTTTGTTTTGTTTTGCCCACAATCCGCAGTGCTCAGGTATTACTCCTGGTCTGTGCTCAGAAATCACTCCTGGCAGGCTTAGAGGACCATATGGAATGCTGGGAATTGAACCCAGGTCCATCCCGGGTCAGCCACTTACAAGGCAAACACTCTACTACTGTGCTCTCTCTGACCCTCCCTTAAGTGTTTCTTGAACACTTGCTACATAACACTAAGGTGGGTGCCAACAACAGTGATGAAATTATAGTCCCAGCCCTCTTGTAGCTGGTCCTGTGATGAAGCCAACATTCTAGTACCTAAATGACTATGGAAAAGCAGAATACACACAGTACCGTCAGAATAAATGCTTTTGGGTCCTGAGATAGCATGGAGATAAGGTGTTTGCCTTTCATGCAGAAGGTCAGTGGTTCGAATCCTGGCACCCCATATGGTCGGTCCCCTGTGCCTGCCAGGAGCGATTTCTGAGCATAGAGCCAGGAGTAACCCCTGAGCGCTGCCAGGTGTGACCCAAAAACAAAACAAAACAAAACAAAAACAGAATAAATGCTTTTGGGGAGTATGTGAGAGTATGTGTACCGGTAAGAACAGGTAAGGTGCTTGCCTTGCTTGTGCTTGACCTGGGTTTGATCTCCAGCACCATGTATGGTCCAACTGAGCCTCTCCAGTAGTAATTTCTGAGTACAGAGCTAGGAGTAAGCTTTGAGCACTGCCAGGTGTAGCCCAGGTACCAAAAACATAAATAAAATTATAAAGGAGAAAGTAGAGAGTATTACAGATGTGAAGTACAGTATAACAGATGTGGGGGCCGGGCGGTGGCGCAAGAGGTAAGGTGCCTGCCTTGCCTGCGCTAGCCTTGGACGGACCACGGTTCGATCCCCCGGTGTCCCATATGGTCCCCCAAGCCAGGAGCGACTTCTGAGCGCATAGCCAGGAGTAACCCCTGAGCGTCACTGGGTGTGGCCCAAAAACCAAAAAAAAAAAAAAAAAAAAAAAACAGATGTGAACTGGCAAGACTGCAAGTAGCATTAGATACAGGGAGCAGAAATGAAGGGTGACCTTCAGACATTGATAACTTCAGAGATAGCTCCAGGCCCTGCACAATGTCTGGACTTGATTTGGTGGGGCAATGCCACTGAAAAGTTTTAGCTGGCTGCAAAGAAACGAGATCTATTGCGAAGTAGTACAACTACTAATAGTTGTATGTGCTTCATTACTGCCCACAGGAAAACCTGCCAGAATTCCAGTCCCAAATTATTCCTGACTCTCCTCTTTCCTTCCTTTATCACTTATTCATATACAAGAGTGAGCAGAATCTTCTAACATATAATAATATATTGAGGCCAGAACGGTGGTGCAGCAGTAGAGCATTTGCCTTGCACATGGCTGACCTAGGACGGACCATGCTTCGATCCCCCCAGTATCCCAGCTGGTCCCCCAAGCCAGGAGTGATTCCTGAGTGCATAGCCAGGAGTAATCCCTGAGCATCACTGGGTGTGGCCCCCCTCAAAAAAACTTACAATAATATATCATCTGGGGGCCAGAGAGATAGCACAGTGGTAGGGCGTTTGCCTTGCATGCAGGACAGTGGTTTAAATCCCAGCATCCCATATGGTCCCTAGAGCCTGCCGGGGGCAATTCCTAAGCATAGAGCCAGGAGTAGCCCCTGAGCACTGCTGGGTGTGACCCAAAAACCAAAATAATAATAATAATAATAATAATAATAATAATAATAATAATAATAATAATAATATATCATCTGCTCAAAGATTCTTTCAGAGGTCAGAGTTCAAAGGTTGGCATGCAGGAGGCCCCAGTTTGATTTCCAGAGCTCTGGACAGCATCCTGAGGTCTGCCAGGTGTGAAGTATGCCCTCACGACCTCTAATAACCGCTGAGTGAGAGTAACATAGTATCATCCAACCCTGGCATTGAGCTCTCAGGCCCATACAGCTAGACTGAGCATCACTGGGAATGGTCCATGGAGCACTGCTTTGGAGGGCTAATCATCACAACAACTCTTCCATAGTATTTATGTCCTTAAGATAAAAATTCAGGGCCCGGAGAGATAGCACAGCAGTGTTTGCCTTGCAAGCAGCCGACCCAGGACCTAAGGTGGTTGGTTCAAATCCCGGCGTCCCATATGGTCCCCCGTGCCTGCCAGGAGCTATTTCTGAGCAGACAGCCAGGAGTAACCCCTGAGCACCACCAGGCGTGACCCAAAAACCACACACACACAAAAAAAAAAAAAAATTCAGGGACCAGAGCCATAGTACAGTAGTAGGCAGGGTTTTTGCCTTCGACATGGCCAACCTGAGTTTCTTACCCAGCATCCCATACAGTCCTCTGAGCCCCTCAAGGACAGTCTTGAGCCCTACTGGGTATAACCTAAAAATAACAATTAAAAAATAAGCAACATAAAAATTCGGGGGGGGGGGGGGGCGCGAGCGATAGCACAGTGGTAGTGCTTTTGCTTTGCATACGGCTGGCCCAGGACAGACTTCGGTTCCATCCCCAGTGTCCCAATGGTTCCCCAAGCCAGGAGCAATTTCTTTTTTTTTTTTTTTTTTTGCTATTATGCAAAACTTTATTTATTACATCTTACCTGACTCACCCTGTGATGGGAAAATAAATGTAGTTAGATACATAAAGTTGTTTTATATCAGGAGCAATTTCTGAGTAACCCCTGAGTGTCACTGAGTGTGCCCACCCCCCCAAAAAAAATTCAGGCCAGGGCCAGAGAGACAGCACAGCAATAGGGCGTTTGCCTTGCAAGTAGCCAATCCAGCCAGGAGCTGGAGCTATAACACAGTGGTAGGGCATTTGCCTTGTATCTGCCAACTCAGGACAGACCCAGGTTCAATCTGCGGCATCCCATATGGTCCACTGAGCCTGCCAGAAGTGATTTCTGAGCAAAGAGTCAAGAATAACCTGAGTACCTCTGGATATGGCCTAAACCCCCCGCCCAAAAAAATTTCAGGGCCAAAGAACTAATACAGGAAGGAAAGAACCTCTCATAAGACATCTGGCTTTCAGACAAATCTGATTTAATTCCCAGTACTGCAAAAGGTCACTCCTGAGCACAGAACCAAGAGTAGCTTCTAAATACCATCAGATATTGTCCAAGATCACATTTGAAAATAACAAATAAAAATAAGTATAATTCAGGGGCCAGAGCAGTGGCCCTAACAGTAGGGCATCTGCCTTGCACGTGCTAACCTAGGACGGACTGCAGTTCAATCCACCGGTGTCCCATATGGTCCCCCAAGCCAGGAGCGATTTCTGAGCACATAGCCAGGAATAACCCCTGAGCATCACCGGGTGTGGCCCAAACCCCCCCCCCAAAAAAAGTAAAATTCAAATTCAAACTTCCGGAAGCCTAGGGATAGATGATGGCATACTGGCAGAATTCCAATAAAGGGTAGTTTAGCTGACTTCTGAAAAAGAGACTGATTTGATGTTCTTTCTGAGGCAAAGACGCCCCCAGAGAGACCCTCTGGAAGTGAGCTGGAGGCTTCACCCACCTTTCCACCATGTACTCTAGGTTGGTCAGCCTCGCTTCCCCGGTGGACACTATGTGGATGGCGTAGGAGCTGAGGGAGCGGTGGATAAAACCCCGGGAGTGCAGATACCGCAATGCATCAGAGACCTGAAGCAGCAGGTGCACGATGACCTCCAAGTGCAGCACCGGGAACTGTGAACGCTGCAGGCAAGACAGCAAGTCAGCAGGGAACCAAAGGGACTGCACCCCTGACACTTAGAATGTCCAGTCATTTCTTGAGTCATTTTCATTGACAGGCTACACTTACCCAGAGCTCCCAATTTAGAGGACTCTGAAGCTTAGAGGAGTGGAAGGATCTAAGTCTCACTCATCCCAGGCCCCTGGCTCCAAACCTGAGCTCCTCTCCCTCAGCTAAGCTGCTACATACCAGGTAAAGGAGAAATTCCTCAAGGCCTGTGCATCTAGGACAGGGGTGGAGAAAACAGCCAGAGTAGGACAACAGCCACCTCTAATCACCTGCCTCCACCCAAACCTGTGCTTCTGGATACCATTTAGTCCTGACCCCAATCATATGATCCAGCAAGGTCAGCCCAAGAGGACAGAACTTAGGGCTGGAGCAACAGCACTGGTAGAACGTCTGTCTTGCACATGGCCAACCTGGGTTCAATCCCAGCACCCCATATGGTCCCCCAAGCTTGCCAGGAGTGATTTCTGAGCACAGACCCAGGAGTAACTCCTGAGTGCCAATGGGTGTGGCCCAGAAAAAAAAAAAAAGAGAACAGAACTTCATTCACACCATCAATACAGAGAGGATTAAAGTCACAATGGGTCATCTATCCAAAAAAAAAAAAAAAAAAAAGGCAATTTCAGGCAATTCCCCCATGCAAAGAAAGACCAGAATAAGTGGAAAGCTAATAAGAGGTCCTCAATCAGAAGAAATCCAGAAAGTTGGGGAAAGAAGCTTTCCTATGAGACTTCAGAGCAGTAGGGAGAAAGCTTAATCCCTCAGGACTTCTCTGAAGGACATTTCAGTCCAAGATGCACTTCCCAGGAGGGTGGGACTCCAGAGAAGCCTCCTACCTAGACAACTGAAAAGTGAATGGCACTGATAAGACCCTGACACAAAAAGAACCGCTGTCTCCACAGCAGAGTCCCTACATGGCACAAATCTTGTGCCATGCACAAGGGTTATAAATAAAGACAGTGGTTGTAAGGCCTCTATGTATTTTCTGGATCTGCTGAATTCTTAGATGTCTGATGAAGAAGCCAGGGGCCGGGGCCGGGGCCGGAGAGATAGCATGGATGTAGGGTGTTTGCCTTGCATGCAGGATAGTGGTTCAAATCCCAACATCCCATATGGTCCTCCGAGCTTGCCAGGAGTGATTTCTGAGTGTAGAGACAGGAGTAACCCCTGAGCGCTGCCGGTTGTGATCAAAAAAGAAAACAAAACAAAAAACAAACAAAAAAGAAGCCAGGGCCTGAGCGAGAGCACAGCAGGTGGGGCGTTTGCCTTACATGTGACCGACCAGGGTTTGATCACCAGCATCCCATATGATCTCTGGAGCTTGCCAGAGCCAAGAGTAACCCTTGAACGCCTTTGGGTGTGACCCAAAAAACAGACAAAAAAAAAAGAAGTCAAAGTAGGGGTCAGGGAAAATGACTCAAAGAGCTAGACACATGCTTTGCATGTAGGAGTCCTGAGGTTATTCCCAAGCACTACATGGCCCTCTGAGCATAACTGGAGCCTCACCCTGCTGAAGCAACATTTCTGGTTTAGATCACTGAATACCAAGTATGACCCAAAAACAAGTAAAAAAGACAGCAGCAGAGCCGGAGAGATAGCATGGAGGTAAGGCGTTTGCCTTTCATGCAGAAGGATGGTGGTTCGAATCCTGGCATCCCATATGGCCTCCGAGCCTGCCAGGAGTGATTTCTGAGCAGAGAACCAGGAGTAACCTGAGTGCTGCTGGGTGTGACCCAAAAACCAACCCCCCCCCCCCAAAAAAAAAAGACAGCAGCAGGACTAACAGTAGTGAAAACATACTATTTCCTTGGGCCGGGTAGGTGGCGCTGGAGGTAAGGTGTCTGCCTTGCAAGCGCTAGCCAAGGAAGGACCGCGGTTCGATCCCCCGGCGTCCCATATGGTCCCCCCAAGCCAGGGGCGATTTCTGAGCACATAGCCAGGAGTAACCCCTGAGCATCAAACGGGTGTGGCCCAAAAACCAAAAAAAAAAAAAAAAAAAAAAAGAAAACATACTATTTCCAGCAAAGTGCATTACAAAGTTACAAAAGTGAAGAATTAAAAAAAAGAAAACAAACAATAGTGAAGAATTAAGAGATTAGTCTTCAATGCATTCATGTACAACAGGATAGCTGGGGCCAGAGCAATGGCACAGCAGGGAGAGCATTTGCACACAGCCAACCCAGTTTTGATTCCTGGAATCCTATATATATGGGTCCTCTGAGCCCACTAGGAGTTATTCATGAATACTACTGGATATGGCCCCATAACAAAAAAATAGGAAGAGCTACTGCTAGGCAGAAGACAAGGCCTAATGAGAAGCCAGGAGAGTAGTGAGGGAGGATCCATGGAGCAGTCACTCACCCGCTCATGCAGAACCCCGAACAGTGTCCCCACGGTGATACGCTCATATATCAGGCGGATCTTTTCCAGATCCTGGGACAGGCACACAGCCATCAGCTGCAGCAGGTGTGGGTGTCGCAGCTTACTGCAAGAAAAGAAGAAGTTTCAACTAAAGGAAGGAGGATATGGTGGAAAAATGAGCATCTATCTTCCATCGAGGCCTCTTGAACACATTTTGAGTCCAAAAGAGAAGCCTGTCCACATAAAGCTCTTGCAGAAATGCAGGTACCACCTCAGCGCTACCACACCTATGCCATAGGCTACTCTCTAAATCCTCTTCTTGGGGTCCGAGAGATACTACAGTAGGGAGCTTGCTTTTCATGCTTCCATTCCAGGTTTGATCCCAGGCATCCTATCTGATCCCCAACCAATGTCAGGAGTAATTCCTGACTGCATAGGCAGGAGCAACCCAGTGTTTCACCGGGTGTAACTCAAAAACACCAAAAAAAAAAAAAAAAAGATCCTATTATTCGGGCAACTCTTTGAAGTCAAATCGCCAATCAGGAAATGTCCTCCACAACCCAGACCCCCGGATACTGTCTTACAGAGGCCCCCTCTCACCATGGTCCCCATTCTCACCTGCAGTGTTCCTGCTCTGCAATTAGCAAGTCAGACAGCCAGAGCCTGCTGCAGTGTGAGTGGCTGGGCAGACCCAGTTCCTTCACCGTGACCCTGCTCCCATTCCACAACAGGCTACAAGGAGAGGACAGAGTGTGAATGCAAGTGGAGTGAGAATTTCTCCCAGCCCACGAGCACAGAAGTAGTATTTAAAGTCCTGGGCACTCTTGGGGGATCCCTCCCTAAGGTTCCTAAAGAACCCTGAGAGTCTACCAACTGAGAAGTATCCTGATAATTTGTGTGGGTGGGGATGTGTGTGGGGGTATTGGGCCACACCTGTCGGGGCTCAGGGATTACTCCTGGCTCTTTGCTTAGAAATCGCTCCTGGCAAGCTCCAGACACCATATGGGATGCCAGGGATTGAACCAGGGTTATCCCGGATCGTCTGCCTGCAGGAAAAATGCCCTATTGCTGTGCTATTACTCAGGCCCTGTCCTGAAGAATTTGAGGAAGAGAGGGAAGAACTGATCAGGTTTGTGTTTCTGACAATGATACCAGCAATATGGGAGAGAGGCAGAAGGTAAGGCTCAGAAAATGGGAGGCCAGGCCAGGTAAAAGATGCTGGTCACCTGGGTCAAAGAAGTGGACAAAGAGACCAACATGTGATATGGACAGGAAAACAAGGCATGAGTTTGCCAGAGAGAGAGAGAGAGCCTAGGGTTTCTGAAAGAAGCCTCTTTAAAATTGGGTAGTGTGTTTGCCTTGAACATGGCCAACCTGCGTTCAAACCCCTGCACCCCATAAGACCCCTCAAGCACTACTAGAAATAATTTTCGAGTATGGAGCCAGGAATTATCCCTGAGCACTTCCTGGTAGGGGACACCCCCCCCCCAAAAATATCATATAGGTCGGAGAGATGGCACAGCAGGCTGGGTGTCTGCAATGCTTGAATGCTTGCAGCTGACCAGGTTTGATCTCCAGCATCCCAAATGGTCCCTGAGCACCCCCGGGAATGACACCGAAGTGCAGTCAGGAATAACCCCTGAGCACTGCTAGGTGTGGCCAAAAAGAAACAAAAATGAACAAAAAAAAAATGTCTTCCTGAGGCCAGAGAGTGCAGTGTGTAAGGAGGTATTTGCTAGGCACTCTACAGACTTGGATTCAGTTCCCAGCACTCCACATGGTCCCCTAAGCCCATCAGGAATGACCCCCTAAATGCAGACCCAGGAATAGTGTGGCCCCAAAACAATTTTTTAAAAATAGGAGAGGGATTGGAGCAATAGCATAGTGGGTAGGGTACTTGCCTTGCTCACACAGCTGCCCCAGATTTGATCCCTAGCATCCCATATGGTCCCAAGCCTGTAAGGAGTAATTTCTGTGTCCAAACCAGGAGTAACCCTGGAGTGCTGCTAGGTGTGTCCCAAAAACAACAAACAAAAAAAAAAATCACACTAGAAGAATGTTTCTCATAAGCAGGGAAACACTTGCAAGTTCAAAGACATCAAGAAGCCAGAGTGGGAAGACTTATGAGCTTACAACAAAGGGCAATTCCCACAACAAATGTTATTTGCCCAAAAAACAAACAGAAAACAAACAAAAGTGGTGTCCAACACTCTCTCCTGAGCGTGAAATCGGCTTTAAGTGATGCTTTTGCAAGCTACTTTCTGCCACTGATGATCGTTCATAATGTGTTTGAGTTGGTGTGAGCAAGAGAGTATAATCTGAGTGGAAAAGAGAAGAAAGAAAAAAGAAAAAAAAAAGTGGTGTCCAGGTCAAGAGACTTTGATTTAAACATCAGTTCTTCGATATTTAAAAGGAGATTACACTGGGCTAGAGTGATAGCACAGCAGTTGACCCGGGATAGACCCAGGTTCAAATCCTTGACATCCCATATGGTCCCCTGAGCCTGCCAGGAGCGATTTCTGAGTGAAGAGCCAGGAGTAACCCCTGAGAGCTGCAGAGTGTGGGTGTGACCCCCCCCCCCCAGAAAAAAACATTACACAAAACCCCTTCTTCCTGTGGCCTTAATCAGACCCCCCACCTACTGGTCACCTTATACTTACTTGGTCATAACCATGTAGGGGCCACTGAAGAAAGAAAAAGTAGGTTCATCATCAGCTTGTATTACTTCCTTCTCTCCAATCACAGGAAGAGATCCTAAATAGGCCAGCTGTGAGTCCCCTGTGAAATAAAACTGAAAGCAAAGATAGCCTTAATTTGTGGGATCAGGATCCTCAGCATTGCTGGTTGTGGCCCCCCGGAAAAAATGTAAGTGGGTGAGGGGCAGAGAGATAGTACAGCCAGTACAGTGCTTGCCTTGCATGCAGCCAACCTGGATTTAATCTCTGGGATTCTATATGGTCTCCTGAGCACTGCCAGAGTGATCCCTGAGTGCAGAGCCAGAACTAAGTCCTGAGCATTGCTGGAGCTGCCTCCAGAAACAAAAACAAACAAACAAAAAGTTTTTCTAGATACCCTGTGAGACTGGAATATTTTTACCCTTTATAAAGAAACTGAAGCTCATGAAAAAAGGTCAGATGTCTAACTGAAGCACCAGTTTAGGGGCTCCTTGTAGTGTCCATATAACTCAGACCTAAAGAGAACCAAAGTCAACCCAGCTACCTCTCCCCGAGTCCCACCCAGGTTGCCTCTACACAATCAACTCAGGTCTGTGGACTGAGTGGTTGAAACCCAGCAATGTTTCCCAACTCTCTCTTATAGGAAACCAAAGACCCCAAATATGCTGTTTTCCTCCAAAACATGTCTCAACTGAATAGCTCAATTCCTTAAAGGCTCTCCAATAATGCTGGTAAAACTGTTCAGGGCAAGGTTAGTCAGAAAGAAGACCCCTGTGACCAGTGAAGCTCTCTGCCTCTCTTCATGAACAGCAAACCTTCATGGGAACCTAAAGAGTCATTTTTTTTTCCTTTTTCTGGTTGTTTTGGGGCACACCTGGTGGTGCTCAGGGGTTACTCATGGCTCTACACTCAGAAATCGCTCCGCCGGAGGACTGAACTAAAGTCTGTCCTAGATCAGCCATGTGCAAGGCCAACGCCCTACCACTGTGCTATCACTCCTGCCTCAGAAATCTTCCAAGATTTTCAGTAAGAATAAGACATCTCAGAGGGACTCATCCTACAAAGGGGGTACAGAAAGCACTTCAGGTGTAATCTAGAAAGTGGAGGGAGTGGGCTAAGACTATGAGAGATGGACATGATTAGCTGATGGACCATACAGTTAGGCCTGCAAGTGCTGGCTAACCAGGAGCAATCTCTTACCTTCCCAAAGCCAAAGCTGTAGATATTCTGAGCAGAAATGACGCCAGCTTTATGTGGTCGTATAGGAGAGCTACTAGGGCTTCGACTAGGGCTTCTAGAATATTTTAAGGAAGAATAAAAGTAAAATATTAATCTCCATTTCAGAGGAACAACACAGAAGTTCAGAATGTTTAGTAGTTGTTTTGTTTGATTTTTGGGTCACACCCAGAGATGCTGAGGGATTACTCCTTGCTGAGCTCAGAAATTACTCCTGGATAGCTGGAGTGATAGTACAGCAGTAGGGCGTTTGCCTTGCATGCACGTGGCCAACCCAAGATGACTCTGGGTTTGATCCCCAGCATCCTATATGGTCCTCTGAGCCTGCCAGGAGCAATTTCTGAACACAGAGCCAGGAGTAACCCGAGTGCTGCCGGGTGTGACCCAAAAACAAAAATGGGAGAGACTGTTCATCCATTACCCATCAGATAAGGGGCAAATGTCTAAGATATACAAAGTACTAAAAAAACTTAACAAGAAAAAAAACTAACCCCATCAAAAAATGGGGAGAAGAAATGAAGACACTTCCTCAAATAAGAAATACAGATATTGGGGCCGGGCGGTGGCGCTGGAGGTAAGGTGCCTGCCTTGCCTGCGCTAGCCTAGGACGGACCGAGTTCGATCCCCTGGGTCCCATATGGTCCCCCAAGAAGCCAGGAGCAACTTCTGAGCGCATAGCCAGGAGTAACCCCTGAGCGTCACAGGGTGTGGCCCAAAAACCAAAAAAAAAAAAAAAAAAGAAATACAGATAGTCAAAGGCACATGAAAAAAATGTTCTACATCATTAATTATCAGGGAGATACAAATCAAAACAACAATAAGGTACCATCTCGCACCACAGAGGCTGATACACATCACAAAGAATAAGGACAATCAGTGGGGCCGGAGAAATAGCACGGAGGTAAGGCATTTGCCTTCCATGCAGGTCATTGGTTTGAATCCCGGCATCCTATATGGTCCCCTAAGCCTGCCAGGAGTAATTCCTGAGCATTGCCAGGTGTGACCCAAAAACCAAAAACCAAAAAAAAAAAAAAAAAAAAAAAAAAGAACAATCAGTACTGTTGGCGGGATGTGAGGAGAAGAAAGGAACTCTCATTCACTGCTAGTGGGATTGCCGTCTAGTTTAGCCCTTATGGAAAACAATATGGAGATTCCTCAAAAAACTGGAAATTGAGCTCCCATATGATCCAGCTATACCACTCGTAGAGATATACCCAAGGAACACAAAAACGCAATACAAAAATGCCTTCCTCACACTTAAATCATTGCAGCGCTACGTACAATAACCAGAATCTGGAAACAACCCAGTTGTCCGACAACAGATGAGTGGCCAAAGAAACTGTGGTATATATACACAATGGAATATTATGCAGCTGTCAGGAAAAATGAAGTCATGAAATATTTCTATATATGGATGGACATAGAAACTCTTATGCTGAGTGAAATGAGTCAGAGGAGGATAGATGCAAAATATTCCCACTCATCTGGGGGATTTAAGAAAAATAAAAGAGGGGCCGGAGAAATAGCATGGAGGTAAGGCGTTTGCCTTTCATGCAGGAGGTCATTGGTTTGAATCCCGGCGCCCCATATGGTCCCCCGTGCCTGCCAGGAGCAATTTCTGAGCCTGGAGCCAGGAGTAACCCCTGAGCACTGCCGGGTGTGACCCAAAAACCAAAAAAAAAAAAAAAAAAAAAAAAAAAGAAAAATAAAAGACATACCCAGAGATAATAGAGATGAGGGCTGGAAGGACCAGTTCATATGATGCTTGCCATAAAGAGTGGTGAGCACAGGTAGAGAAATAAGTACACTAATAACTATCATGACAATGATAATGAGAGAAATAGAATGCCTGTCTCGAAGACAGGCAGGGGGTAGGGGAGGAGGGATATGGGGGGCATTGGTGGTGGGAAGGTTGCACTGGTGAAGGGGCTTGTTCTTTTCTGTAACTAAAAACTACAAACATGTTTGTTGTAATCATGGTGTTTAAATAAAGTTGCTATTAAAAAAATCATGGGGCCGGAGAGATAGCACAGCGGTGTTTGCCTTGCAAGCAGTCGATCCAGGACCTAACCTGGTTGGTTTGAATCCCGGTGTCCCATATGGTCCCCCGTGCCTACCAGGAGCTATTTCTGAGCAGACAGCCAGGAGTAATCCCTGAGCACCGCCGGGTGTGGCCCAAAAACCAAAAAACAAAACAAACAAACAAAAAAAAACAACAACCTGAGCCACCAGCATCCAGCTCATCTATACTCCCTGATTCCCGATGAATGGAGGAGACGGACTCTCTCCTCAATCACCTCGAGAAATAAGGTCTACATGTTAGGTGTACAAGTTCTAGAAGGCCCACTCTGGGAAACCCTGAGGTGGTGATGAGTCTAGGGTACCACAGAGTAGCACTGGAATAAGTGGGGGTGTGTGTGTAAGGCCCTGTATGTACACTGAACATACACTGACAAGGCCCTCCTTCCCACTTGGGAGGCTTTTTGGAGAGTCTGAGTTCTGTTTACAGATTTATGCTGATACAGACCACTCACACCGGGATGAGGCTTAATTAACCCCAACTTCAGGGGCTAGAAAGAATACACTGAATCTTGCGTAAGGCATTGCAAGCAACCCAATCACAGTCAGGAGTAAGCCCTGAACACCACCAGATGTGGTTCCAGCATCCACAATAAAAGCCTGTCCACTTACTGATGAAAGTTAGCACACTTGTAATATCCAAACCTATTACAGCTGAACACAGGAGCATTCCCACATAAAGCCAGCACTCATTATTTTGTTTGTTTGTTTTTGTTTTTTGGGTCACACCCGGCAGCTCTCAGGGATTACTTCTGGCTCCATGCTCAGAAATCACTCCGGGCAGGCTCAGGGGACCATATGGAATGCCGGGATTCAATCCACCGACCTTCTGCATGCAAGGCAAATGCCTTACCTCCATGCTATCTCTCCAGCCCCTCCAGCACTCATTATTGAAGCAGGCAGATGGCAGTGCTAGAGCCTCTCCTTCCATGCTACATATGGGCAGATACTGGAAGGGGCCATGTCAACTCATGCTGCAGGTTTCCCAGAGGAAGGCAGGGGTGAAGTTAGATATCCAAGTCCACTGGGAAGAGTACTCACCCCGGCATGAGGCCCCCAAAGCGGGGCAGGCTGCTGATGAGTCTCTGAGGAGAGTCAATCTTCTTCAGGAGATCATAGGAGAAGGCCTGGAGGATGGCCTGCATGTGCCAGGTACAGCGTTGCATGAACTCCACCATCTGTAACATAGAAACTCTCCGAAGCGCCTGGCTAGTGACTCCAGGGCTTCAGTGTCAACAGGAAGGTTTGGGAAGTGAGGGTAAATAGGATGGAGAGGCCCACACAGAGAACTTCAAAAATGAAAGAGCCCTGGGGCCGGGCGGTGGCGCTAAAGGTAAGGTGCCTGCCTTGCCTGCGCTAGCCTTGGACGGACCGTGGTTCGATCCCCCCGGTGTCCCATATGGTCCCCCAAGCCAGGAGCAACTTCTGAGCACATAGCCAGGAGTAACCCCTGAGCGTTACCGGGTGTGGCCCAAAAACCAAAAAAAAAAAAAAAAAAAAAAAAAAAATGAAAGAGCCCAGGCAATTTTCTTAAGGTAGGGAATGTTTTTGAGGAGAGGTTTGGGTCAAGGCCCAACAATAGCTAATGAACAGGAAAAGCAGAGGGAAGAAAGGTAGAGAAGAGGGGACCCTTCTCTAGAAGTGTCTTCTCTAGAAAGTAGGGGGACCATATGGGATGCCGAGATTCGAACCACCATCCTTCTGCATGCAAGGCAAACGAGCTACCTCCATGCTATCTCTCCAGCCCTGATTCAGTTATTCTTTCCAGCCCCTGAAGTTGGGTTTAATTAAGCCTCATCCAGGTGTGAGTGGTCTGTATCAGCATGTTAAAAAGACTTTCTTTTCTGCCTTTCTTCTCTGCCTGCCTTCTTCATCTTCCCAATGAATCCCCAGCATTTATGCAGGCCCTCTGGTTTTAGCATTTCTTATTCAGACCTCATTAGAATACTTCACATCTTCCAGTGTGTGCCTCAAGTTACCACCCACTATAAACTGGGGATGAAAGGTCAATTATGAAAAGTAAAAGATGGGGCTGGAGAGATAGCATGGAGGTAAGGCATTTGCCTTGCATGCAGAAGGTTGGTGGTTCAAATCCCAGCATCCCATATGGTCCCCTGAGCCTGCCAGGAGCGATTTCTAAGCGTAGAGCTAGGAGTAGTAACCCCTGAGCGCTGCCGGGTGTGACCCAAAAAAAAAAAAAAAAAAAAAAAAAGAAAAGAAAAGAAAAGTAAGAGTGGGGCCGGAGAGATAGCATGAAGGCAAGGTGTTTGCCTTGCATGCAGAAGGACGGTGGGTCCCCCGAGCCTGCCAGGAGCAATTTCTGAGCATAGAGCAAGGAGTAACCCCTGAGTGTGGCTGGGTGTGACCCCCCCCCCCAAAAGTAAAAGAGTAGTTTAAAGAATTGAATTCAGAACACTTGATGTGAGTTAAGTATCAGTTTAGAGTCAGACAAATTACAAGTGGTTTTCCTCATAACTGAATGTATGGCTAGTAAGAGTCACTAGACTTGCCTGTGGTTTTATAGCTAGACTATGTTACACCCCAGACTAGGTGTCTAGTCACCTGCAAGGCCACTCCAGGATCAGCCTATGTCCCCAGGTTTCAAAATTCCCCAGTCCTGTACTCTGCCTTCATATGCTATGAAACAGATCCACCCTTACCGGTGTGCTGCGTTCCTTCCCTGCTGACAAGGCCCAGGTCTGAGGGTTCCGACCCTTCTCATCATGCAGTCGAAGATCACCCCCCTGCATCCAGCAGTTTGCTAAGGATCCATTGGTTGCCTGAAAATGCTGCTGCGTGGACAGGGGTACTTCCATCAAAGCAGCGGCTGGGACAGAGAAGGAGTGCAAGTGCAGTAGTACGGAAGTGGGAGATTTGATGGGAACAAAGACTTTTTTCCACAAAGGCAGGCTTTCGTGGCATGATTTATCATAAAGGCATTTGTGTGGCTCTGGTCTGCGCCAACAGTAGTTTTTTACATTATCCCTTTCTCCATCCTGATGTCCACCCTTCAAAATGTTATTATTTCCGGGCCCGGAGAGATAGCACAGTGGCGTTTGCCTTGCAAGCAGCCGATCCAGGACCAAAGGTGGTTGGTTCGAATCCCGGTGTCCCATATGGTCCCCCGTGCCTGCCAGGAGCTATTTCTGAGCAGACAGCCAGGAGTCACCCGAGTGCTGCCGGGTGTGGCCCAAAAACCAAAAAAAAAAAAAAAAAGAAGTTATTATTTCCAAATTAATAGAGGAGGAAACTAAAGAGCATAGTGGACATTCATACCAAGGTATGGGAATCTTGTTCCAAATTAAGTATCTTCCCTGCAACCAGACAATGGCTGCCCTGAACCAATTTTGCAAGTCTGGTAACATCATGAGGTCAGGCTGGGAAAATCCAGACAAACAAGGGACCATCTAGCTTTTTTGAGATTGTCTCTATTTCCCCAATCCTAAAATAAGGAGTCACAAAACCTTGGAATCCGCAATTTGTTTAGGGATTTACTATATACAAGAAAAATATGCCAAGGGTCAGAGAGATAGTACATCAGATAATGTTTGCCTTGCAGGTCAACCCAGGTTTAATCAATCCCATATGGTCCCCCAGCTAGCCAGGACCCTGTGCAGAGAGCCAGAAGCATGCCCTGAGTACATACAGCTAGGTGTGGCCCCCCAAACAAAATTATAAAAAAGAAATAAAGGGTCTCGGGCCCGGAGAGATAGCACAGTGGCGTTTGCCTTGCAAGCAGCTGAGCCAGGACCAAAGGTGGTTGGTTCGAATCCCGGTGTCCCATTGGGTCTCCTGTGCCTGTCAGGAGCTATTTCTGAGCAGACAGCCAGGAGTAACCCCCTGAGCACCGCCGGGTGTGGTCCAAAAACGGAAGGAAGGAAGGAAGGAAGGAAGGAAGGAAGGAAGGAAGGAAGGAAGGAAGGAAGGAAGGAAGGAAGGAAGGAAGGAAGGAAGGAAAAGAACAGGTCTGTTCTTGTGTAGCACAGCACTGGTTTATTATACTTGCCACCATTTCATATTAAAATTTAAACCAACTTGTTTGTGGGATGGGGGAACTGTTCAGGGCTGACTTTGCACTCAGAGATCTTTTCTGGCAGTGCTTAGAGGATCATTTGTGGGTGCTGGGAATTAACCTCTGTACCATCTTGCCAATACCTGAACTCATTAGTAAACATGATTTTTTAAAAAAAAACTTAGCAAAAAAAAAAAAAATTTGGCACCAGTATTTGACTTTGTGATTCCATTTTTAAAACACAAAAAAGAGCTAGGCAAAAAGAAGACCCGTTAAGCATGCAAGTAGGTTTAGATATTGATATAGATTAGATACAGACATAAGTGGGCCGGAGAGATAGCATGGAGGTAAAGCGTTTGCCTTTCATGCAGAAGGATGGTGGTTCAAATCCCGGCATCCCTGTGCCTGCCAGGGGCGATTTCTGAGCGTAGAGCCAGGAGTAACCCCTGAGCACTGCCGGTGCAAAAACAAAACAAAACAAAAAAGATATAGACATAAATACAATTAAGTATTAATTATTTGTCTTGCATGTGTAAGGCTCTAATATGTTTAAACCCTGGCACCACAAAAAAATTTTTTTTAAATCGACATTTTTGTTTTTGTTTTTGTTTTTGTTTGTTTGTTTTTGGGCCACACCCTGTGACGCTCAGGGATTACTCCTGGCTATGCACTCAGAAGTTGCTCCTGGCTTCTTGGGGGACCATATGGGACACCGGGGGATCGAACCGCGGTCCGTCCTAGGCTAGCGCAGGCAAGGCAGGCACCTTACCTCCAGCGCCACCGCCCGGCCCCCATCGACATTTTTATAGGCTGTGATGAACTTGGGTACTATAATCCAGAGATAGTCACTAATTAATGACTATTAATTTTCACTTAATCCTTTCATAAGATCTAGTAACACTGCTTAGAAAAGAAAAAAAATAGAGATGGCATGGAGGTAAGGCGTTTGCCTTGCATGCAGAAGGACGGAGGTTTGAATCCTGGCATCCCCTTTGGTCTCCCAAGCCTGCCAGGAGCGATTTCTGAGGATAGAACTAGGAGTGTCCTGAGTGCTGGCAAGTGTGACCCCCCCCCCCAAAAAAAAAAAAAAAAGAAATAAGAAAAAAATCAGGACCAGAACTATGGGTACTTTCAGGACACATTTCTGAGCTATGCTCAGGATTAGATATGGTGCTGGAGACCAAACCTGGTCTCTGCAAGACGCCTAGCAATGTCTTGTTAGCAATTTAAATTATTTCAACAGAAGCTAAGGTAGCAATGGCTCCTTTTCTTAAGTATCCTGTCAAATGAGTGTTCAAATGTTCCAGCCTATCTTAGCAAATTAGTACTTATTTTGTAAATAGAGATGTTTATTATACTTACTGATTTGGATCTGAACCATAATCCACTAGAACATCAACTAATTTTGTAAGGCCTAATAATGCTGCAACAAAAAGTGATGTCTGGCCCAGCGAGTTAATTGCATCAACATAAATTCCTGCAAAAGCAAAAGCTAGGAATCAATATAATTTAAAAATGTTATGAAACAATGTAAGGGAAAAAATTTGTTAGAGAGAAAAAAAAAATCCAAACTTTTCTTTTAAATACTTGCTTAAACACCGTGGATACAAGGTTATTTCCAGTTACAAAATTGTTTATAAGTTTCAGTCATACAGGCACAAACATCACCAGTGCACAGCAAACATTTAATTTTTTTAAACTTTGATTCATTGATTGGCACACACGGGCCACTCCTGGTCGTGCACTCAGAAATCACCCCTGGCAGGCTAGGGATCATATGGGATGGCAGGAATCAAACCAGGTCCCTCCCAGGTCAGTGGCATGCAAGTTTGTATCTACTCTCAGGCCCTGTAATTTTTATTTTTTTTTTATTTTTATTTTTTTTGGTTTTTGGGCCACACCCGGTAACGCTCAGGGGTTACTCCTGGCTATGTCCTGGCTTGGGGGACCATATGGGACACCGGGGGATCGAACCGCGGCCCGTCCAAGGCTAGCGCAGGCAAGGCAGGCACTGTACATTTAGCGCCACCGCCCGGCCCCAGGCCCTGTAATTTTAAACCTTGCCTAGTTTCCAATAAGAACAGACCCCATAGGCTTGAAATAAGAGGACCACAGTACTAAAGTACTCAGAGCTAAAATGTTGACAGAACCAGCGTGTCCTCCTGCATAAAGTTATTAAACACCCAGAAAAGTGCCAACGTAACTAGAAAAAAAAAAAAACATAACCACGTACTACTTAACTAAACTTCTACTAAAACTATCAGTCCTGAAACTTGCTCCATGTAGCAGCCTCTCTCTGCTTTCACACTAATAATCAGCTTCAAAACTGGTTATAGCCCGAACCACTCAGACTGCATCCTCTCCCTCTATCCCTTCCAAAGAAAGGGAAGAACGATCATCAATGGCAAAAGGCAACCGCAGAAGCGACACCTAGAGCCGGCTTCACGCTCAGGAGAGGACGCTCTGACTCCTCCTCGTGGGTTCGGGTGCTCTACACGATCAGAGAAACTTCTCTAGTAACATACTATAGAAATGATCCCTGAAAGTATAGTCTTAACCTGTCGTTCTGCATCTTTCCGGAGTGAACGCAACGCATACACGTTTTGCTTCCGGCGAGTTTTCCTTGCCGGCTACTTTCTCCCTTAAAGACTCACAGATTTAACAGCTATTTCCTAACGATCATTCTCAGTGACAGAACGCCCCCAAACACCTTAAACGGTCTCGTAATTTTCATCAACGGTGGTCTAGTTAATTTCAAAGCCACCGCCCGGCCGTCCTCATTAGCATACGAGCGCGAGGAGCCAATCATTTTCGAGCAGCCGTGACGACAGCAAAGTGCGCCGCTGCGCCCGGACGCGCCTGCGTTGAAGACTGCGGGAAGCTAGAAGGAAAAGTTGAAGGCCCAGGGTGGAAGCCAAAGGGCGGGGGGATGGTACGGCGGTACAGGGACAGCGGAGCGCTTGACTTTTAACCTGGCCGACCCAGGTTCGACCCCGTATGGTTCCCTGAACTAGCTAGGCGTAATCTCTAAGTTCCCTGAGTGTGCCCCCCGCCCCCCCCCCCCAAAAAAAAACGAAGATGGGGCCGGAGAGCGAGCACAACGGTAGGAGGACATTTGCCTTGCAAGCAGCCTATCCAGGAGGGACAGTGGTTCGAATCCCGGCATCCCCATATGGTCCTCCGAGCCTGCCAGGAATGATTTCTGAGCACAGAGCCAGGAGTAACCCCCGAGTGCCGCCGGGTGTGACCTCCCCCCAAAGAAAAACCAACGAAGATAATTCAGATAATCCTAAAAACTATAAAAACTTGATTTTCTTTATTCTTTTCCTTTAAAAAAAAATATGGGACCGGAGAGATAGCATGGAGGTAAGGTGTTTGCCTTTCATACAGAAGGACTGTGGTTCAAATGCCGGCATCCCATATGGTCCCCCGTGCCTGCCAGGGGCGATTTCTGAGCATAGAGCCAGGAGTAATCCCCTGAGCGCTGCCGGGTGTGACCCAAAAAACAAAAACAAAAACAAAAAAACAAACAAAAAAAAAACCCACTAAACACCATATACTAAAGTCCAGATTTGTAAATTCCTAGACTAAGTCAACTAGGCATTTGGGCAAGAATGTCGTTCTACTGATGATAACTGGTCTAAATAATATTGTATGTGAAGGGCAGCTGCTCTCAGTCATACCTGCACCCATGTTTTTTTACTCTTTTTGTCTTTTTGCTTAATTTTCAGGAGTTCCTACTTGCTTCAGGCCTATCCTCCCACCCACCACCCACTCCACCACCACCGCTGGTTCCTGACAGCTTTTTTTTAGAGGTTACTAACACAAGGACCCAATTCTTTTGTATTGGGAAGGAGGTGGCTGGCATGCTCCAACACTTTGTTTTTGTTTTGGGTTTCCTGGCTCTGCTCTCAGAAATCATTCCTGGCGGGCATGGGACCATATGGGATGCCAGGGATCAAACCCAAGTTGGCCACATGAAAGACCCTCTATGTTCTGCTATCATTCTGGTCCTGCTCCAGGCACTTTATGGCTAAAGAGCACAGAGTATGAGGAAGAGGACAAGGCTAGAGGAGTCTGGATCACTTTAACAATTGTTTTTACAGGTCTGAGGACTTGGTAAACCAAGTCTCACACATGCAAGATGCTCTATCATTACTGAGCCACATCCCTGAATCTCAAGTCTGGATTTTTTTGGGAGGTGGGAGGCTCACCAAGTACTCAGGGTCCTATCTCTGTGCTTATATATGCCCTGGCAACGCTCAGGGTGCCAGGATTCAGTCCAGGTTCTACTGCACAGAAAGCAAGTAAGTGTATTATCCAAATACGTCCTATTCTATCACTTGGGCCCACTGAGTATGAATATTTTGTGTGTGTGCTTTTTGGGTTTTGGGTCACACCCAGTAATATTCAAGTTACTCCTGGCTGGATAAGTCACATGCAAAGCAAGCACCCTACCCGCTGTACTATCTCTCCAGGCCCTGGAGTCTGAATTTTTAATTGTGAAGGAAAGCCAGCATGAAATATAAAGGTCTAGAGACTAGGTCTGAAGTCACTGTGTGGTATCTGGGCAATGACCTGCATTTCTCAAATTCAAGTCCACGCTAGGAGATAACAGAGAGGCCTTAAAGGTGACATGCTGCTAAGAAAACTGACAAACATGCCTGGAACAATTTAGTGGAAATACTGATCGAGGAAAAATGAAGAGAGACTAGAGAATTCAACAACTACATTTGCTTTTTCTTCTTCTTTTTTTTTTTTTTTTTTTTTGTTTTTGTTTTTGGGCCACACACTCAGGGGTTACTCCTGGCTATCTGCTCAGAAATCGCAAGGGGCACTCACTATATGGGACACTGGGATTCGAACCAACCACCTTAGGTCCTGGATCCGCTGCTTGCAAGGCAAACGCCACTATCTCTCCAGCCCCACATTTCCTTTTTCTAATTCAAGCATTACAATTCTTTGTGAGCTGTAGACATATAAAATACAGAAGGCAGAACAAATGTTCTTGCATATCCCTGACCTGAGTTTGTTCTTCAACACCCCAGATGGTCCCTCAGTCCTGCCAGGGATGAGCCCTGTAACATACCAGGTATGGTCATAAAACAAGCAAAAGCCCACGTGAGTGAGGCTAAATATACCTATTTTACTGAAGAGATAGGATGTAAAAGGACCACAGTTAAGATTGAAGTAAAGTTTAGGCAGGAGAAATCACACAGCGGCAGAGCGTTTGCTTTGCACGCAGCCAATCCAGGACGGAGAGTGGTTCGAATCCCGGCATCCTATACGGTCCCCCGTGCCTGCCAGGAGCAATTTCTGAGTGCAGAACCAGGAGTAACCCCTGAGCACTGCTACATGTGACCCAAAATCAACAACAACGACTGAGATAAAGAATACATAAGTACCCAAGAGATAAGAGGGTAATTTTCTAAAATAGAAAGGTATCTTGATTAAAAAAAAACACAACAACAACAACAAAAACACATAACATGTAAGCCCATCAAAAAATGGGGAGAAGGGCCGGAGAGACAGCATAGGGTTTTTGCCTTTCATGTAAGTTCGAATCCCTGCGTCCCATATGGTTCCCAAGCCTGCCAGGAGCGATTTCTGAGCCTAGAGCCAGGAGTAAGTTACCCTGAGTGCTGCCAGGTATGACCCAAAAACCAAAAAAAAAAAAAAAAAAAAAAAAGGGGGGGAGAAGAAATGAACAGACATCTCCTCAAAGAAATACAAATGGGGTCCGGAGAGATAGCACAGCGGCGTTTGCCTTGCAAGCAGCCGATCCAGGACCAAAGGTGGTTGGTTTGAATCCCGGTGTCCCATATAGTCCTCCGTGCCTGCCAGGAACTATTTCTGAGCAGACAGCCAGGAGTAACCCCTGAGCAACGCCAGGTGTAGCTCAAAAAGACCAAAAAAAAAACACAAATGGCCAAAAGGTACATGAAAAAACGCTCCTCATTAATCTCTAGTAAGATACAAATCAAAACAAGGTACCATCTTAGGCCACAGACACTGGCTCACACTATAAAGAACAATACTAGCAGCGCTTGCAGGGAGGTGAGAAGAAAAAAATGCATTCACTTAATTACATTAGTGGGAACGCTGTCTAGCCCAGCCTTCCAGAAAGCAATATGGAGCTCCTCAAGAAAATAAACTCAGCTCCCTTATGACCCAGCTCACTAAAGATTGGGGCCAACCCATGAAAAGCTGAGGTTAAATCGAAACCACTCAGACTGCATCCTCTCCCTCTATCCCTTCCAAAGAAAGGGAAGAACGATCATCAATGGCAAAAGGCAGCCGCAGAAGCGACACCTAGAGCCGGTTTCACGCTCAGGAGAGGACGCTCTGACTCCTCCTCGTGGGTTCGGGTGCTCTACACGATCAGAGAAACTTCCCTAGTAACATACTATAGAAATGATCCCTGAAAGTATAGTCTTAACTACTGCAGTGCAGTCGCTCCTGGGTCTATAGCAGCCATCCTCATTTCAGTGATGATGACTTATTTTCCAGGGAGTCAATTGCTCGTTCCCCAATATATATCGTTTGGGTATTTCAGTCATTGTGAATATTTCTGTAACAATTTCGTTCTACATCAAGTTCAAGCACATTTTTTGTTTAACCCAGAAGCACTCGGGAGTTCATTTGCATATAACTTGCTAACAGCCAATCACAAGGTTCGAGCCTCCTTACCCTCCCAATGACGTAATCAGTAACCAAGCGTATCCAGGTCGCACCGCCCCTACAGAAACTAAA
Source organism: Suncus etruscus (assembly GCF_024139225.1). NCBI lineage: Eukaryota > Metazoa > Chordata > Mammalia > Eulipotyphla > Soricidae > Suncus > Suncus etruscus. The sequence goes on along the minus strand of NC_064848.1, from coordinate 174,916,549 downwards.
GAAACTCAGGTTCCCGACTGTGATCAGTCTGTCCAGTTGAAGAAAGTTGACTACTAGGAAGAACAAACCAGTAAGGTTCTCTCGAAAGAGTAAGAGCAAAGGAAAAAGAGAAAAATCACCGTCCTTCTGAGTCTAAGGCAAACGCCTTACTGCTGTGCTATCTCTCTGCCCCCCCCCCTTTATTTTTGGTTTTTGGATTACACCCGGCAGCGCTCAGGGGTCACTCCTGGCTCAGCACTCAGAAATCGCCCTGGCAGGCTGGAGGTATACATGGGATGCCAGCAATCAAACCGGGTCCCTCCCTGGTCGGCCACATACAAGGCAAATGCTCTACCACTTTGCTATTCCTGTGCCCACCCACCCCCAAATGGTTTTCCTGATGTCACAGCATGGCAGGCATTTAATTGATGGCAAAAGTTTTTTGTAATCTGGGAGATTAATCCCAGAGTCTCTTTTAGGATGGCTGGAGGGGAAGAGGTACAGGGGATCAAATCAAGCTTCAAGGCATGCTCTCCACATTCTCCCAGTGTTAAGGAAGAAAGTTTGAGGAAATCAATATTGCAGCTCAAGCTGGGTAAAAAAAAAAGGGGGGCTTATTTGTACAGACCAAGGGCTCCAGTCACTCTGGCAACTTGTCCCAAAAAAAGAATCCACTCTGCTTTTATGTCTTCAAATCTGAAGTACAAGCAGGCGAGCTTACAAAAGCTAAATTGCATTTAGGCTGACAAGATTATAAAGAGCAAAGTGTTTTTCACAGAACTGTTCTGCCTCAGTTGCCTCTGGTGGTTCAGGCGTCTCTGTGCTACTAAATCTCTTTTTTGGGGGGAGAGGGGGTTTACACCCAGCGGTGCTCAGAAGTTACTCCTGGGTCTATGCTCAAAAGTAGCACCTAGCAGGTTTGGGGACCATATGGAAATCCGGGATTCGAACCACCGTCCTTCTGCATGGAAGGCAAATGCCCCACCTCCATGCTATCTCTCTGGCCCCATTAAATCTCTTTTTTCTTTTTTTTTTTTTTTTTTTTTGGTTTTTGGGCCACACCCATTTGACGCTCAGAGGTTACTCCTGGCTATACGCTCAGAAATTGCCCCTGGCTTGGGGGGACCATATGGGGACGCCGGGGGATCGAACCGCTGTCCGTCCTATGGTAGCGCTTGCAAGGCAGACACCTTACCTCTAGCGCCACCTTCCCGGCCCCTAAATCTCTTTTTTGTTTGATTTTGGTTTTGGGCCATACCCGGGCTTATTCCTGTCTCTACACTCCAAAATCACTCCTAGCAGGCTCGGGGGACCATATGGGACACTGGGAATCAAACCTGGGTCCATCTCAGGTTGGCCATGTGCAAGGCAAATGTCCTACTGCGGTGCTATCTCTCGGGCTTCCATGCTATTAAATCTTTACTACCTTCCCTCACAGCCCCTCTAAAACCACAAATTTCTACCAGTGTCCCTCATGCTCCTTTCTCTACTTGATTAGGTGGTGCTATCACTGGCTTGAAAGAGGTGGTCCCAAGTTGAAAGAGGTGGTCCCAAGGACCCAACCTGACCAAACTAACAGTGACCCATGTTTTATAGAAACAAGATCAATTCTTGATTTTCTCCAAGTTTCTGTGAGTCCTTCTGCACTAGTCCTGACATAGAAATAACAATCCTAGGCCCTGAGAGATAGCACAGTGGCGTTTGCCTTGCAAGCAGCCGATCCAGGACCAAAGGTGGTTGGTTCGAACCCCGGTGTCCCATATGGTCCCCTGTGCCTGCCAAAAGCTATTTCTGAGCAGACAGCCAGGAGTAACCCCTGAGCAATGCCGAGTGTGGCCCAAAAAAAAAAAACAAAAAGAAAGGAAGGAAGGAAGGAAGGAAGGAAGGAAGGAAGGAAGGAAGGAAGGAAGGAAGGAAGGAAGGAAGGAAGGAAGGAAGGAAGGAAAAGAAATAACAATCCTCTTGAAACATGACATAAATTTTCCCCTTTCTCTTCTGTAAGAAGGCCAAGCACCCATCTGTTCTGCAGCACCACTCACTATGGCTAGGGAGTTTAATTGGTCCAGCAACCATATCAGCATCTAATGAACTGCCGTCCTATCTTCTATTTGTAAAATCTGACTATGCTGTACTTGCTGGATATCCATAGCAGCATTTCCCTGTTGGAAGCCATAAGACTTAGAGAGCAAATGGAGTCTCTGATGCCTGAAAAACCAAAGGCCTGCACACCTTACAGGCTGTACTGTGGCATTTCCCCCATGGGCCTAAAGGAAAGAACAGCCATAGTTCAGTTAGCAATAGCCACAAGATGCTCCAATAAACCTTCTGAGTTGATAAGATATAGATCACATCCTGTTAAGCTACCATTGTGAAAGAATGTCTGTATAATCTAAGGGTATGCTGTAAAACTGGAAAGTCCGTCCTGTACGACCCCCCTACTTTTCTATAGACACCATGGAAAAGTACTGACTGTTACTTCCGTATTTTGCTTAACTATAAAAGCTAGCCCCCTTCCAATAAACGTCAGCTCTTGATCAGCCCGTTCGTTTGACTTGAGCTCGTTTCTTTCTCAGCCTCTTTCCTCCATTTCAGGTCGGATCCCGCTCGTGACCCACGAATTACTTCGTGATCCTCATTCTCACACCCCCGCGGGTCGGGGGTCCCCCATCGGGGGTCACATTTCCCCGCCATCCCAGTTGTACCTGCCACAGCAGATCCCTAAAGGATAGGCGGGACCCTTAGCCTGCTTGTCTCTTGACCTAGGCAGAGCCACCAGATTCCCTTGGAAGATGTCTATATTTGACATGAGGAAGACTACTTGGCACCCTGAATTATCGGGGGGATGGCGGGCCTTCCAAAATGATGAAAACTGTCCACGTATTTATTTGGTGGCCTGGTGCAAATGCAAAAAGCTTGTGTTAAGAGTTAAGTTGATGATGTCCTTGATGAGTTTACTGGGGTTGTAATGGTGAAGATAATTTGCCTGTGATCAAGATAAAATCTGTGTCCTTGCCCCCTCTTATACTTTTTGTTTTGTTTTGTTTTGTTTTGTTTTTGGGCCACACCCGGCTGTGCTCAGGGGTTACTCCTGGCTGTCTGCTCAGAAATAGCTCCCGGCAGGCACGGGGGACCATATGGGACACCGGGATTCGAACCAACCACCTTTGGTCCTGGATCGGCTGCTTGCAAGGCAAACACCACTGTGCTATCTCTCCGGGCCCCCTCTTATACTTTTTCATGTGTCTGTCTCATTTCTTGTCGATCTAGAGTTGGCACTGAAGAGCTGTGTATCTGGTTTTCCTCCCAGAGCGACTTAGCATAGGAACTCTTTTTCCCAATTGCCCTTTACAGAGGGCTTTTTTTTTTTTTTTTTGCAAGGGGCCAATGGTGTTCTGGAGGTCTGTCCCTCTTTATTTACCCTTCGTGGAAGGTCTCTTGCAGTTCCATAGTCAGTACCTGTGCTTCCTGTTCTTGCATGTCCCTCTCCTTCTGCCATGACACTTCATGAACGATTACCACCTTAGATGCAATGTTGAGTAGCTCCAATTTTTTTGCCGCGATGTCTTCTAAATGTGTGCAGTTTTCTGTGTACACCTGGCATAGTCTGGGAACAAAGGCTGTACTCGCCATTTATTTGTTCTCTGAGCAACAGCCTCTAGAGAGCAAACAGCAAGTCTGTAGGCCACAATACAGAATAGCTGATTAGTCTCTTAGATCATTTCTGCGTCTTTGGTCAATTTAGTGGTGCTCTGTGTCCCTTCCAGAATTGCTTTTTGTAACAGGTTTGCTTAGCCTGTTGCGGAGTTCAAATCCCAATCAGATAACTCAGTACAATTGGCATTTTGCTGCATTGACTTCCAGGTAGATTGTCTGCAGACACTTTATTTAATTCGTGGTATCAATTCAACTAAATAATTAAAGCAGAAAAAAAACCCTAGGCATTGCCAGAAGTGGCTTAGAAATAACAAGTTTATTCCTAGACCTGAGAGATAGTACAGTCTTGAGCAAAAAATAAGGTTGGGCCAGAGTGATAGTAGGGTAGGGTGTTTGCCTTGCACACAACTGATCTGACCTCAAACACACAAGGAAAGTACTCCACTGCTGACCTACATCCCTGGCCTAGAACATAAATTTGGAACATGAGGTTTGGACCATTGCCTACAGTGTAGTACCTTGGTTGTGCATGGGGGCCTATTCCACTGCTAGGTATTTTTAGGGATTTTTATTTGTTTTGTTTTTGAGTATGTGTGTTTTGTTTTGTTTTGTTTTGTTTTAGGGCCTCACTGGTGCTGCTCAGGACTTCCTCCTGGTGGGGCTCAGAGGACCATACAGAGTGCCAGGGACTGATTGAGGTTTGCCACATGCAAGGCATATACCCTATTCTATCATATACCCTACTATCATTTCGACACTCAAGTCTGAGAACTTTTTTTTTTTTTTTTTTTAGTTTTTGGGTCACACCCGGCTGTGCTCAGGGGTTACTCCTGGCTGTCTGCTCAGAAATAGCTCCTGGCAGGCACGGGGGACCATATGGGACACCGGGATTTGAACCAACCACCTTAGGTCCTGGATCGGCTGCTTGCAAGGCAAACACCGCTGTGCTATCTCTCCGGGCCCAAGTCTGAGAACTTTTAGGGCCAGAACCGTAGTACACTGAGCAGAGCATCTGCCTTGCATACAGCTGACCTGGGTTTGATCCCTAGCAACCCATATGGTTTGATTCCTAGCAACCCCAAGTACTACCAGGAGTATTCCTGAGCACTTCCAACTATGGCCCCAAAACAAGAACAACAAAAACTATATTGTGAAATAGTTGGATAGTCGAAAAACTGGGGTCAAGCAGCCAACCCTGGTTTAACCCCAACACCACACAGGGTCTACTCAGCACTGCCGAGTGATCCCTTGAGCACAGAGCCAGGAGTCAACCCTGTGCACTGCTGAGTTTTGGCCCCAAAACAAGAATAAAAATACCTCTTCATAATTTAGTTTTATGATGTCCCAAGTTTTTCTTCCAATGCTTCTGAGAAATGTGAACCAAGATGCATCTATAGTTTCAACATGGTGCTTACCTTTCTTAAGAATCTTCTTTACTTTTACATAGTTCCCCTGTTTGACATACTCATGAAGCTGAGCTTCTAAGGTGTCATCTCTTAAGGATCCAAGCTGAACAGGACAGGGAACTATAAGATTAACAGCCCGAGACATCCTGTTTTAGAAGAAAACAACATGTGTATTCTCAGTGTTACTTATTGAAACTAGAGATCTAAATACATTTCTTTTTTTTTTTTTTTTTTTGGTTTTTGGGTCACACCTGGCAGTGTTCAGGGGTTACTCCTGGCTCTACGCTCAGAAATTGCTCCTGGCAGGCTCGGGGGACCATATGGGATGCCGGAATTTGAACCAATGACCTTCTGCATGAAAGGCAAATGCCTTACCTCCATGCTATCTCTTCGGCTCCTAAAGATCTAAATACATTTTCCACAAATTACCGGGATTAAAAAAGTGTCAACTACTGGGACATTAAAATAATCAGAAGTGAGGGTCAGAAAGTTCAATGATCTGAACACATGTTTTGTATACCTGGGCACGATTCCTGACACTACACTGTCACTTAACCATACCAGAATTGAACCTTGAGAACAGAGCTAGGAATAATCCCTATGCACCATTCAGTGTACCTTCCCCATTGGAAAAAAAAAAAAAAAAAGGATAACTAAGAGACCCAGAGTGATAGCATAGTGGTAGGGCGTTTGCCTAGCACTCAGCCGACCCAGGACAGGAATGGGTTTGATTCCCGGCACCCCTTATTGTTCCCCTAGATGGCCAGGAGTGATTTCTGTAAGCATAGCCAGGAGTAACCCTTGGGCACCGCCAGGTGTGGCCTAAAAGGAGATAACTAAGTAAGCATTAACTTTGAAAAAAGGTAGAGCCCAGAGTGATAGCACAGCACAGATTTGGAACCACCAACTCGAGTGATTCCCGGGATCCCATATAGTGCCATGAGCCTACCATGATGGATCCCATAAGGTCCAACTTATCAGGAGTGATTTTTTTTTTTTTTTTTTTTTTTTTTTTTGGTTTTTGGGCCACACCCGGTAACGCTCAGGGGTTACTCCTGGCTATGTGCTCAGAAGTTGCTCCTGGCTTGGGGGACCATATGGGACACCGGGGGATCGAACCGCGGTCCTTCCAAGGCTAGCGCAGGCAAGGCAGGCACCTTACCTTTAGCGCCACCGCCCGGCCCCATCAAGAGTGATTTTTGAGCAGTAGCTCCTGAGTGTCACCAGATGTGCTCCACAAACCAAAAAAACTTAATAAAGCAAAAGTGATATAGGTACAGGAGTTAAGATTATTTCCTGGCATACAATAATTGTTTCAATTCCTGAACCACTCAAACACACTGTGATACACAACTCTTAAACCAAGTTCAAGCATGATTGTTACACTTTTTTAAGAGGGGAATTTTGGGGTAGAACAAACAGCAGTCATGAGTACTGCTGGACTAGTACTGAAAAGTAGCTGCTGGGATGGAACTAAAAAAAAAAAAAAAAAGGGGGCCCAGAGAGATAGCTCAGCGGTGTTTGCCTTGCAAGCAGCCAATCCAGGACCAAAGGTGGTTGGTTCGAATCTCGGTGTCCCATATGGTCCCCCGTGCCTGCCAGGAACTATTTCTGAGCAGACAGCCAGGAGTAACCCCTGAGCACAGCCAGGTGTGGCCCAAAAAACAAAACAAAAAAAAAGTCAGTGCTATGTTACCAGAGTGGATAGAAAAAGCTCAATAGTATAAGCCAACTTAACCATTCTTTCTTTTGATTACCGCAAAATCAGGGGAGAGCGCGAACGCAGTCCCCCACTACCACAAATTATGCAGTCGAGTTTCCCACATTTGGGGAAATCGCAGGGGTCAGCACATCCGGAGTGCAATGGATAAGCCTCGCCCTGGGGAAACCACCTTCGTGATCATGGTATCTCCCCTGCCAGGTAAGTATGAGTTGCTCGGCTCGCCCGCCGCCTCGCCCCCAGCTCGCACACACATCGCACTGACGGTCATTCTCTCGGCCATGCTCAAACCCGGCACAGAACAAGTTTTGGTATGGACAGTTATAGCCAGAGCGAAGAATTTGAATAGTAGGCGACTTTAGTTGAGACTAAATGGATATAAAATTGTAGACAGGAGCAGAGAATAGGAGCCTTATTAGCATAACCACGCCCCGTTGAGTGACGCTAGCCCGTAGATGGCTGTTGGCGTGGCCTAGAGTAAAAATCCGCGTCCTGGGCTTTAAAATAGAAGTGGATGTACCGAAATAAGTCAGAGAGAGAGAGAAAAACGCAGAATGGTCACACTCATCTATGGGTTTTAAGAAAAATTAGACATTCTTGCAATAATTTTCAGACACGAAAGACAGAAGGGCTGGAAGTTCCAGGTCACCTCAGGAAGCTCACCACAAAGAGTGATGAGTTTGGGGCCGGCGAGGTGGCGCTAGAGGTAAGGTGTCTGCCTTGCAAGTGCTAGCCAAGGAAGGACCGAGGTTCGATTCCCCCAGCGTCCCATATGGTCCCCCCAAGCCAGGGGCAATTTCTGAGCTCTTAGCCAGGAGTAACCCCTGAGCATCAAACGGGTGTGGCCCGAAAAACCAAAAAGAAAGAAAAAGAGTGATGAGTTTAGTTAGAGAAATAACTACATTTTGAACTGTCCTAATAAAGAATGTATGAAGGAAATGGAAAGCCTGTCTAGAGTACAGGCGGGGGTCGGGTGGGGAGGAGGGAGATTTGGGATATTGGTGATGGGAATGTTGCACTGGTGATGGGTGGTGTTCTTTACATGACTGAAACCCAAACAAAATCATGTATGTAATCAAGGTGTTTAAATAAAAAATATATATAAATGAAATTATTATAAAAAACAAAGACTTTAATATCAAAAAAAAAGTGGATGTACCACCAGGGTTCAAAAAGATCCAGGCCCGTGGGTAGCGGATGATGCCGGCCCACTCACCGCATCGCCAGGAATGATTGCCACGCAAAATACCAATGTGGAAACGACAGGAAGTTTACTCGTGTTCCGTAGGGGTGGGAGAACTAGCAGAGTTGAAGTAGTAGCTCAGAGCTTATTCCTGGCGGAATAAAACAAGCCAAGATTTCGTACTTTAGGGAAAAGCAAATCTGGGGTTGGCAAAGTGCAAGGCTAAGGCCCTGTGGGCTTTAGTTTCTAATGGAGCACGAGAAGAAAATGGGGAAGGAAAATATCACTTCCACTACTAACACCAACGGGTGAATAAGGGTCATAGCAAACGGAGCACAAAGGAAACGTGTTTGGGAAGTCAGGAAGACAATCCTAGCATGTTGACGCTTGTGGCTAGCAAATTCTTTCATTGGACTATGTAAACCAGGGGAGAGCGCGAACGCAGTCCCCCACTACCACAAATTATGCAATCGAGTTTCCCACATTTGGGGAAATCGCAGGGGTCAGCACATCCGGAGTGCAATGGATAAGCCTCGCCCTGGGGAAACCACCTTCGTGATCATGGTATCTCCCCTGCCAGGTAAGTATGAGTTGCTCGGCTCGCCCGCCGCCTCGCCCCCAGCTCGCACACACATCGCACTGACGGTCGTTTTCTCGGCCATGCTCAAACCCGGCACAGAACAAGTTTTGGTATGGACAGTTATAGCCAGAGCGAAGAATTTGAATAGTAGGCGACTTTAGTTGAGACTAAATGGAAATAAATTATGCATAGGAACAGAGCACGCTGCCTTATTAGCATGACCACGCCCAGCTGAGTGACGTCTGCCCGTGGTTGGCGGTTGGCGTGGCCAAGGATAAATTCTAGGGTCGGAGAGACAGCACCGCGGGGTGGAGCGTTTGTTCGCCCAACGCAGCCGATTCAGGATCAAAAACATCAGACCCATTCACGGGTTGCGAATGATGCCCACTAACGCATCGCCAGGAACGATCGCCAAGCACATGAAACTGACACGAAATTTATTCGTGTGTGTAAGTGTTCCGTAAGGGATAAAAGTAAGAGCTAGCACAGTGCTATAAAGTACTGTGGCTCGGAGCTTATTCCTGGTGGGAATTATTAAAATCTTTGCCAAGCCATGATCTCATGTTTTAGGGAGAATCAAACCTAGGGTGTTAGGCAACGTGCAAGACTAACGCTGTACCATTCCGTACCATTCCGGCCCTGTGTGCTGTAGTTTCTAATGGAGGACGAGAAAAAAAAATGGGAGAGGAAAACGTCGCTTCCCGCACGTATAGAGCTTTTAGCTACTAACAACACCACCGGGTGAATAAAGGTCGTAGCAGACAAAGCACAAGAGAAAGGTGTTTGGCAAGTAAGGATGTAAGTTCTGGCTTATTGACACTTTGTTTTTTGAGCAATCCCCGTTTGACTCTTAGGGCTTACTACTCCTGGTTATGCGCTCAGAACTCGCACCTGGCCTGAGGAACCATATGGGACGCCGGGGGATCGAACCGCGGCCTTTCCTAGACTAGCGCTTGCAAGGTAGACAGACACCTTACCTCTAGCACCACCTTTCCAGGCCACGGCTTACTGACATGTGTGGCTAACGAACTCTTTCATTGGACAAGCAAATCAGGGGAGAGCGCGAACGCAGTCCCCCACTACCACAAATTATGCAGTCGAGTTTCCCACATTTGGGGAAATCGCAGGGGTCAGCACATCCGGAGTGCAATGGATAAGCCTCACCCTGGGAAAACCACCTTCGTGATCATGGTATCTCCCCTGCCAGGTAAGTATGAGTTGGAACAGCCGCTTGCCACCACATCCTCTCCATCAACATACTTTTTAGTTAAGGTAACTTTTTTAATTCTGTATTTCTTAGGCAAGTAGTGAAACACTTCAGAAAAACTGATGTATAAATATGAAAAAGCATCATTTTCCGCAGTTAATGGGAATATCTGCCCTCAAATATGACTCCACCCAGCAGTCAGTGCGCGTCTATTTTACATGACCACGCCCCCCTAGCGTAATCCTGGCTTGTCGCTGTTTCCGGAAGTAACGGGCACTTCCGCTCAAGCTTGGGCAGGCCGTTAAGGACCCAAAAGGCCATCTGGAAGTGCTGTCACTGGGAAGATTTTTGTTGTTTCTTTTCCATTTGGGGCCTACTCAAAGGATCTGATGTGGATCAGCACGACAGTGCAGGGTATGCTGGAAGGGCTATAGCTGTGTAATGGATTGAACCCATTAAGCCCGGTTGGAATTGAAACAAGCAGATAGCTAGGGAAGGGCTCCATAGAAATAGTTCTTGGGAAGTAAGAAAAGTTCTTGGGGCATAACAAAACCAAAACATGGATTTTGAAGTCACGAACCCTCAGGCTACCAGGACACACCCTGTGGATAATTCAAGACCTATTAAGAAAAATTCTGGAGGAACAAAAAGCCAGGAAAGAAAAAAATAAATAAATAAATAAATAAATGGAGAGGTTGAAAAACTAAAAGCCAGGAAAGGAAGATCAAAAATTAATTATGGGGCCGGAGAGATATTACAGCAGTAGGACATTGGCCTTTCACTTAGCTGACTCAGGACAGACGGTGGTTCGATTCCTGGCATCCCATATGGTCCCCCATGCCTGCCAGGAGCAATTTCTGAGTGCAGAGCCAGAAATAACACGAGTGCCTCGGATGTGACTCCAAAACAAAATAAAATTGTTTTTTTTTTGTTTTTGTTTTTGTTTTTTTGATCTTTGGGCCACACCGGCGGTGCTCAGGAGTTACTCCTGGCTATCTGCTCAGAAATAGCTCCTGGCAGGCATGGGGAACCATATAGGACACCGGGATTTGAACCAAAACCACCTTAGGTCCTGGACTGGCTGCTTGCAAGGCAAAGGCCGCTGTACTATCTCTCCTCTCTGGCCCCTAAAGGTGAATACTTTCACATTGGGAAGTGTACAAAGGTTCTATCTGCCTCTTAGAGAAGCCTGCACTCTCTCTTGAGCATGTTACTTTCTCTTAATCTCTCCCTCCATTCCCTCAGTACCTCCAAATAAAACCTGGTTTACTTACTTGTTGTCTCCTAAAATTCTTTTATGAAAGGCAACAGATCTGAAAGGCCTGGTTAAGGACTTACTGGTTAGTCTTACTGCTGGTTAAGTTCTGACTACTGTTGAATTAAATAATTAACGATGGGGCTGGATGGCGGTGGATGGAGGCCTTTGTGCTTAGGCCCCAGCCACGTGGCTTCATCCCCCATCCAGCTGGCAAGTTCCAGGCCCAGGTAGTCGGCGTAATCAAGACTCACTCACACGCAGGCTTTAGGAAGAATCATCTTTATTTATGCCCTAGCCACCACAGGTGTGTGGCCTATGTCAACCTTTTAAGCATTCAGCTATATTTTGCTAGCCCTGCATCTTATCTCCTGTTAGCCATCTTCCCTTTGGGCTCCATGCGGCCCAAAGATCCAAAAGCCAGGAAACCGAGCCGGGCCAAGAGAGGAACGGCCAAAGGGCAAAGAGCCAAAAAGGGCCGAATTCCCTTGGTCCCAGCCTTATCTACCTTTTTCCAAACCCCTCCCAGGAATGGGAGGGGCTTGCAGGTAAAGTTACACCTACTATCCGGTTCAGACCCCTCCCAGAAATGGGTGGGTCTTAGGGTACACCACAGACTACTTTCCTGCAAAGAGCAAGGCTCACAGTCCTACATCTCCCCCAATTATTCTGGGGAGAAGAAGCTGTTAAGATTCCCTCTTTGAGGCTTCCTTCCCACTCACCACTCCCCTCCTTACTACTTCACATTAATCACTCTGGGATCTCCCCTAGCATCAGAAAGTGTTTTACTCTGGGACTACTGGGTCCATTTCTCCTTATCTTTTTTTTTGGGGGGGGGGTGTCACACTCCTGGCTCTTCTCTCAGAAATCACCCTTGGCAGGCTCGGGGGAACCTATGGGATGCCGGATTCTAACCACCATCCGTCATATGTTGGCTGTGTGCAAGGCAAACACCCTGCAGTTGTGCTATCGCTCTGACCCCCATTTCTCTTTATCTTAATTCCTTTACTATCTCATCTATTTTGGGTTTTAAGTTTTCGGCCACACTGGGTGGTACTCAGGGCTTACTCCTGGCAGTCAGTGCTGGGATATGGAGAATAATAATATATAGTGTATATGGTACAGAAGTAGGGGATAGGATAATATATACCAGGGGCAAAGATACTTATATCAGCTGTATTATTTGCTCTCCCCTCATTTTTTCTTTAAGGCATTGTTTGACTAGGGAATATGGCTCAGTAGTAAAGGGCATGCTCTAATATATACAGAAGATCTGAGTTTGATCCTGTGCACATTTTGCCAGACAAAACAGAGCACTCAACAGGCTGAGCACCTGCAGATAGGAAGTCAGGTTCAATTCCTGGTACTGCATGGTCCCCCAGCACCAAGTCAGGTGCAGCCCTGAGCACTACTGGATGCTGCCAAACAAAGCAAAATGGGAGGAGGGACAGTCTGGAGCATACCAGAGGTGCTCATTGCTACTCCTGGCTCTGTGCTTCAGTGTTTCTAGCAACACTCCAGAAACCATGGGGTGTTATGGATTGAATCTAGGCTTCCTGCATACAAAGGATATACTAAGTTAAGTATCCCTGTCCTCAAATTTAATCTTCCTTTACTCTTTTTTTTTTTTTTTTTTTGGCTTTTGGGTCACACCCGGCAGCGCTCAGGGTTTACTCCTGGTTCTATGCATGCAAGGCAAATGCCCTACCTCCATGCTATCTCTCCGGCCTTTTTTTTTTTTTTTTTTTTTTTTTTGCCACAGCCGGCAGTGCTCAGAGGATACTCCTGGCTCTGCACTCAGAAATCGCTCCTAGCGGGATTAGAGGACCATATGGGATGCTAGGAATCAAATCCAGGTCTGTCCCATTTTGGCTGCGTGCAAGGCAAATACCCTACCGCTGTGCCCTACATTATTTTTATGGTTTTCTGTTGGGGAATACACATAGCTTTGTTCAGCTGTGTGCTCAAGTTACTCTGTTGGTACACAGGAAATCAAAGGCAGTATAAGGATTAGAGTGGGTCAGCCACTTGTCTGTGATGCTAGACAATTTTGGCTTGGTTTAGTTGATTTTATTTTTTGTTTGTTTATTTCTTAAAGCTTGGTCACTTTTGTTTTGCTTTCTTTCAGCTTAGAAACCATACTTCATGGTACTCATGAATTACTCATTTTGGAGGTCAGATGATCAAATAACTAAAAGCTCCCCCAAACAGGCTGGAGAGATAGCACAGTGGCAGGGCGTTTGCCTTATACATGGCCAGCACAGGACGGATGGTGGTTCGAATCCCAGCATCCTATATAGTCCCCCGAGCCAGTTAGGAGTGATTTCTGAACATAGAGCCAGGAGTAACCCCTGAGTGCCACCCGGTGTGACCTAAAAACAAAATAAAACAAAACAAAAACGGTTCCCAAAACAAAGTCGGGTCTGGAGCAATACATTGGTTAGGCGTTTTGCCTTGTATATGGCTGACTTGCTTTGCTTCTCAGTATCCCCTATAGTCAGCTGAGCCCACTAGAAGTGATTCCTGAGTGCAAACTTGTGACCTTGATAATAAAAGGTTAAATTCATAATGAAAAAAGGCAAAAAAATTCATAATGAATTCTAAGAAATAATACTGTGAGCATGATAAAAAAAATTTCTTTTTTTTTTTGTCTTTGGGTCACACCCAGCAGTGCTCAGGGGTTACTCCTGGCTGTCTGCTCAGAAATAGCTCCTGACAGGCACGGGGGACCATATGGGACACCGGGATTCGAACCAATCACCTTTGGTCCTGGATCGGCTGCTTGCAAGGCTAACCCGCTGTGCTATCTCTCCGGGCCCGATAAAAAATTTTTTTAAATAACTTACAAAACTCACCTAATTTGTGTTCATGGTATCTTCCCTGCCAGCTAAGTATGAGTTGCTGTCCCCTCCTGACACCAGACCTTCAGATCATAAACACGCTGTAGTTACAGTCATTCATTTCAGGAATATATCGTGAATGAACAAACAAGCATTTCTTTTTTGTTTGTTTGTTTTTGTTTTTTGTTTTTTGGGCCACACCCGGCGGTGCTCAGGGGTTACTCCTGGCTGTCTGCTCAGAAATAGCTCCTGGCAGGCACGGGGGACCATATGGGACACCGGGATTTGAACCAACCACCTTAGGTCCTGGATTGGCTGCTTGCAAGGCAAACGCTGCTGTGCTATCTCTCCGGGCCCACAAACAAGCATTTCGACAGTCATTAACAGCCAGGTTAAATACTTTGGATACAGAAAAATTTTTTTTATAATTATGGATACAGAAATGTTTGCAGAAAAGACTTAACAGATATAATTTGGGAATGAAGCCAGGTGCTTCCGCCATTATTATTATTATTATTATTTTTGGCTTTTTTTGGCCACAACCGTTTGATGCTCAGGGGTTACTCCTGGCTAAGCACTCAGCAATTGCCCCTGGCTTGGGGGGACCATATGGGACACCGGGGGATCGAACCGCGGTCCTTCCTTGGCTAGCGCTTGCAAGGCAGACACCTTACCTCTAGCGCCACCTCACTGGCCCCAAAAATTATGAACAAATTTCTTTTTTTTTTTTGGTTTTTGGGCCACACCCGGCCGTGCTCAGGGGTTACTCCTGGCTGTCTGCTCAGAAATAGCTCCTGGCAGGTACGGGGGACCATATGGGACACCGGGATTCGAACCAACCACCTTTGGTCCTGGATCGGCTGCTTGCAAGGCAAACGGCGCTGTGCTATCTCTCCGAGCCCATCTTCCGCCATTATTAACATACTCCTACTCCTCTCCTTTTGAGTGTCCTCAGTCGGTAGTCACTGAAAGTGTTGATGAAAGGGCTAATGGAGTGGCCAATGTAAAAAAAAAAAATCCACATCTTAGTTCTTGAAACTGAGAACGTTACCTTACATTGTGACAGATTTGCAGATGACCATAAGAGTTCAAGAGATCTGGAGTAAGGGACCTGAATAATAGTAGAGTGGGTAGGATGCCTGTCTTGCACGGGGCTGACCCTGCTTCCACCCCCAGCATCACACATGGTTTCTACTCTGCTAGGAGTGATCCCTGAGCGCCAGAGCCATAAGTAAATCCTGAGCCCCACAGAATGTGTCCCCCAAACCAGGAAGATTTAAGGAAAGGGGTGATGGTAGAAGAAATGGAGCTGGAAAAACAGGACAGCGAGTAGGGTGCTTTGCACCCGACAGACCCTGTTGGATTCCTGGCACTGCTGATGCAGATGCAGGAGCGAGCGGTCATGGTGGTTTGTGAGTTCAAGTCTAATTTCAGGTTCAATTTTTCTTTTCTTTTTTTACTGATGGCAATCTGGGAATATGAGGGAGGATGACAAGAGATTTATGGCATAAGGAAAGTGAAGGAAGGTGATGAAGAATTCCAGAACAAAAAAAAAAAAAAACAGAATCATCAGCATAAAAAAGGAAGCAAAAAAGAGTTGGTTTAATGCAAAACATCTTTTTTGTTTGCTTCTGGGCAACAATTTTGCTTGTTGAAAGGCCACTTGAACAGAACAGGCTCAGTTCCAGGAGTTGCCAGGGCTGCCTGAATTCTTCCCCATACACCAATAATCCCCTTTCACTGTGTGTGTGTGTGTGTGTGTGTGTGTGTGTGTGTGTGTGTGTGTGTGTGTGTGTGTGTGTGTGTGTGTGTGTGTCATAATCACTCCTGGAAGGTAGGTGTGTGTGTGTCTCATAATCACTCCTGGAAGGTTCAAGGGACAATACACATCTGGGATGGAACTCGTGTAGGCCGCTTGAAGTTCCACACCATACCCACTGTGCTATCTATCCAGACAACCTAGTTTTATCTCAACTCAAGTTGTCTAAGACTGCTTACTTTTGTAGTAAAAATGTAAAATCTCAGAGTCGATCGTTTCTCTGTTCAGGACTGAGGAAGAGCATGGACAGAAGTCTTGGTTTAAACCTCAGAGAAAAACACAGAAATGTCATAAATATAGGGAGGGAGTTAAGTGAAGAGATGGGAAGACCTCACATCATCTGGCAAATGGAAACAGTACAGGAAGTAGGTGTGCCCCAGAAGTAGAAAGAGATACTGGGGGCCGGTGAGGTGGTGCTAGAGGTAAGGTAATCTTCGCTGCCTTGCAAGCCCTAGATAAGGAAGGACCGCGGTTCGATCCCTCGGCGTCCCATATGGTCCCCTAAGTCAGGGGCGGTTTCTGAACGTTTAGCAGAAGTAACCCCCTGAGCATCAAACGGGTGTGACCCAAAAATAACTAATAAAAAATAAGAGATAATGGATGAGCACCGGACATAAAACATGACCCGAAAATGGCAAGGAGAACCGAGCTTACAACGCCTCCTACTGGTAGGAAAAGAGAAAACGTAGTATATAAGATCTGTTTTTAAACAACGAATACCAGGGGAGAGCGCGAACGCAGTCCCCCACTACCACAAATTATGCAGTCGAGTTTCCCACATTTGGGGAAATCGCAGGGGTCAGCACATCCGGAGTGCAATGGATAAGCCTCGCCCTGGGGAAACCACCTTCGTGATCATGGTATCTCCCCTGCCAGGTAAGTATGAGTTGCTCGGCTCGCCCGCCGCCTCGCCCTCAGCTCGCACACACATCGCACTGACGGTTGTTTTCTCGGTCATGCTCAAACCCGGCACAGAACAAGTTTTGGTATGGACATTCATAGCCAGAGCAAAGAATTTGAATAGTAAGCGACTTTAGTTGAGACTAAATGGATATAAAATTGTAGACAGGAGCAGAGAATAGGAGCCTTATTAGCATAACCACGCCCCTTCCCGTGACATCAGCACACTGTTGGCGGTTGGCGTGGCCAAGGGTAAAATCCGCGTCCTGGCCTTTGAAATATGCCTTTCGTCGTGAGATCTGTGGATGGACCACCAGAGATCAGACAGATCCAGGCCAGTGGGAAGCAGACGATACCCACTCACCCGCATCGCCAGGAATGATCGCCACGCACAATACCAATGTGCAAACGACATGAAATTTAGTCGTGTGTGCATATAGCGTGTTCCATAGGGGTGGAGGGGAGGGGGAAGGGGGGAGTGAATGGAATGTAGCTCAGCTTATTCCTGATGGGAATCCTGGAGATCTGTGCCAGGCGAAGATCTCGTGTTTTAGGTTATTTTTTGTTTTTGTCTTCCGTTTATAAGATGTCGGGAGAACCAAACCTGGGTAAGCTTACGTGCAAGGATAACGCTGTGCGTTATCATTCCGGCCCCGAGTGCTTTATTTCTAAGCAAATACGAGAAGAAAACGGGGGAGGAAAATACCACTTCCCGCACATACAGTAGTCAACACCTTTAGTTACTAAAACCAGCTGGATTAAGCATAGCAGCAAGCAAAAAGCACTACTGACGCCTACTTAGAGAAGCCGGAACTAAACGCTGGCTTTGACATTCACTCCTGATTAGTTCTTTCGTTCAAACAACTAAATCAGGGGAGAGCGCGAACGCAGTCCCCCACTACCACAAATTATGCAGTCGAGTTTCCCACATTTGGGGAAATCGCAGGGGTCAGCACACCCGGAGTGCAATGGGTGAGCCTCGCCCTGGGGAAACCACCTTCGTGATCATGGTATCTCCCCTGCCAGGTAAGTATGATTTGGAAGCCGTTGGTCCACTACCCACCGACGCTTAAACCACTGTAAGATTCGGGTCACTGCACCTAATAGGTGTCACTCTAATAGGTGCTGATTTTACAGACAGTGCATCAAAAAGATGGTTCTTGAACTGTCTGTTATGTTATCACTGGTCATGAAAATAATAATGTGTGTCTTGCCAGAAATCGTGGCTCCAGTGGTCCTGTGCCTGATCTACATACTCCACCCCTAGCATTACGTCACGAGCAATGGCGCTGAGAGCAGGCAATCGCCCTGCTTGCGGATGCCAACTGCGTCCTCTCGTGGCTGTTTTAGGTGAAGCGCTAAGTCTGGTCCATCAGCTATTTTCCTGATGTAAAACCCTTCTTCCAGCCTGTGGTGCAGGGGTCACACAGTATGGTGTGTCCCTGAGTGTAGCAGGTCAGCCCCTGAAGAGGTTGACTGATGGAGGGATGGAGAATGAGGCCCTTTTCTTCCAGCTCGGAGCACGCGTCTGCCACCCTGTCTAGCCCACAGTTCTGAGGTGAAACGGCGGGTAAACAGCTCGCAGACAATCAGGCTCGTGGAAATATTTGCTTTATTCGGATGGACAAAACTGAAGTCCAAAGACTCAGATTCAGTTCCAGCCAGCCAAAGGCCCTCGCCTTCCACAGACCCTTGCTCTTATAGTCCAGAGTCAGGTCCCACCCAATGATGGGATCAGATACCAACCACCAATGGTGGAAGCAGAATCAGGTCCTACCCTAGGGTGGGGGCAGAATGCCAGGTCACACCCTAGGGTAGGGCACAATCACCTAATCAGATTAGGGTGAGCAACATAGTAATCCCCCAAAATATTTACATACACAACACCTGAGCAAAGGGACACAGTACATTTTTTAGTCCTTGCTGAGTCCAACTCTTCCTTTGATATCAACACTCTATTCCTGCACTGCCCAGCACCGTTTTTCATTTATTCCAAGGGCATAAGGAGCAAGGCCCAGAGTATTGTGCAAAGTGGCTGCCTGCCAGCAGATATACTAAAAGAGGAGGATCACTGGGATTCCAACATATGGACTGTATTTCAATGTGCACAATGCACACTGCTCTAGATAAATTGCTGGCTTCTAAACATGTTCCTCGTTTTCCATAAGGTGGAAAGGAGGCCTCCGACAGCTTTCCCAGCTGCAGGCCCACTACTAGTCTGGTAAAAACCCTGGCAGCTAAAATTGAAGTCCTTGGTAATAACTATACCAGTCATACAAACGCTCTATTCGCTTTACTCTCTCCAGCCCCTGGTTCTATAATTCTATTAGCAATTAATGTGTTTTTGACTAGGATAAATTTTTCTTGCTTGGGGCCAGAGAAATAGCATAAGTAGGACATCCTATATGGTTCCAAAACCCACCAGTAGTGACTACTGACTGTGCAGTCAGAATAACCCCTAGCTCCCAAGCACTGCTGGCTATGGCCCCAAAACAAAAAGATTTCTTTTTTTGGGGGGCCGGCACAATGGCGCTAGAGGTAAGGTGCCTGCCTTGCCTGCGCTAGCCTAGGATGGACTGCGGTTCGATCCTCTGGCGTCCCATATGGTCCCCCAAGCCAGGAGCGACTTCTGAGTGCATAGCCAGGTGTAACCCCTGAGAGTCACCGGGTGTGGCCCAAAAACAAAAAAACAAAGATTTTTTTTTTTTGGCTTTTGGGTCACACCCGGCAGCGTTCTGGGGTTACTCCTGGCTCCATGCTCAGAAAATAACCCCTGGCAGGCCTGAGCCTGCCCATATGGGATGCCTGGATTCGAACCACCATCCTTCCACATGAAAGGCAAACACCTTACCTCCATGCTATCTCTCCGGCCCCAACAAAAAGATTTCTTTTGGTCTTCAGTCTACTTTCTTTCTTTCTTTTTTTTTTTTTCAACAGTCTACTTTCTTTACAATGAAGTCAATCCAGATTTATTTGTTGTTGGGTTTTTTTCTTTTTGTTTCATTTTGTTTATGTTTTGGGGTCACATCCGGTGGTGCTCAAGGATTACTCCTAGCTCTGCACTCAGGAATCGATCCTGGCAGTCTGGGAGGACCTTATGAGATGCCAGGGATCTAACCCAGGTAGGCTGCAAGCAAAGCAAATACCCTACCCATTTTGCTATCGCTCCAGCACCCCAATCAGGTTTAATCCTCATCATCCCATATTATGGCTTAATAGTAACCCCTGGAGCTCTACTGGATGTGTGCCAAAAACAAACAAAACGGGGTAGGAGAGATAATACAGGGGGTAAGGTTCTTTGCCTTGCATCCAGCCTATCCAAGTGAGAACCCTGAGATACATGTTGTGCCCCACTACTGTTAGGAGTGATCCCTGAGCAAAGAGCCAGGAGTATGTTCTGAGCACTGACTGGTATAGCTCCCAAACCATGACTATAATAATTGGAGAGGGGGGCTGGGACCTTATTCAGGGACACTAAGGTACTGTTCCTGTCTCTGCTCAGAAGAACATGTGATGCCTGGGATTGAACCTGGTCAGCTGGCATGCAAAGCAATTTTTTTTGGCTTTGGGCCACACCCAACGGCACTCAAGGGTTACTCCCAGCTCTGCACTCAGAAATTGTTCCTGACAGCTCAGGGAACCATATGGGATGCCGAAGATTCAACCCGAGTCCTTCCTGAGTCGATTGTATGCAAGGCAAATGGCAAACCACTGTATTATCTCTCTGGCCCCATGTTCTGAATTAAATTGAGTTATATCTTCTGGGGCCAGAGTGATAGCACAGCTGTAGGGCCTTTGCCTTGCACGTGACTGACCTAGGACAGACCTGAGTTGGATACCAGGCATCTCATCTGCTCCCCTGAGCCTGCCAGGAGCAATTTCTGAGCGCATAGCCAGGAGTAACCCAAAAACAAAAAAATAACTGAGTTGTATCTTCAACCCTTTAATTAAAATAAGCTATGGAAGGGGAGAAAGCAATTGTACAGTAGATAGGGCATCTGCCTTACACATAGCTGACTGCGGTTTGATCCCCATCCTCCCATATGGTCAACTTCAGATAAGAGTGATTGCTTAGAACAGAGCCAGGAGTAACCTCTGAACACCGCTGGTATGGTCCAAAACCCAAAAAAGAAAATAAAAGATTGTGGAAATATAACTGACATAATTTATACTAATTTCATAAGAACATAGCGATTCTATATTGAGAAGCAATAGTCAAACTAGTCTGGTTACTGTCACCAAAGTTCATATAATATTGGGTTGAGGATATAGCTCAATGGGTCAGTGTGCATAACCCTAAACACTTAAGTTAATACAATATTATCAAATACATTTTATGTTGTACACCCTGTCTCCCAGTATTATTTTTGTTTTGTTTTGTTTTGTTTTGGTTTGGTTTTTGGTTTTTGGGTCATACCCGGCAGCTCTCAGGGGTCACTCCTGGCTCCATGCTCAGAAATCTCTCCTGGCGGGCTCTGGGGACCATATGGGATGCCGGGATTTGAACCACTATCCTCTGCGTCTAAGGCACATGCCTTACCGCTGTGCTAACCCTCCGGTCCCCTTTTTATTTCCAGTATATTTTTTATTTATTTATTTTTATATATTTGTTTTTTAAAAGGACCCTTGTCTTTTTTATTAATGTTTTTTTTGGGGGGGGCCCCACACCCGGTGACGCTCAGGGGTTACTTCTGGCTATGCACTCAGAAACCGATTGCTGCTGGCTTGGGAGACCATATGGGACTCCTGGGGATCAAACCGTGGTCTGTCATGGGTCAACCTCGTGCAAAGCAAATGCCCTCCACTGAGCTATTGCTCTGGCCCCTAAAAATTTTTATTATGACTTTTTATCTCCTTTTCTTTAGTTTCAATATATTATTTGTGCGGTAAGCACATGTAATTTGTATTTTTATCAAACTCTCCAGCATGTAGGATCATAAAGGCATTGTTATGATTTATTACAAAAGAGGATTCTGGGGGCCGGGCGGTGGCGCTAAAGGTAAGGTGCCTGCTTTGCCTGCGCTAGCGTTGGATGGACCGAGGTTCGATCCCCCGGTGTCCCATATGGTCCCCCAAGCCAGGAGCAACTTCTGAGCGCATAGCCAGGAGTAACCCCTGAGCGTTACCGGGTGTGGCCCAAAAACCCCCCCCAAAAAAAAAAAAAAAAAAAAAAAGAGGATTCTGGGGCCGGAGAGATAGCATGGAGGTAAAGACGTTTGCCTTGCATGCAAAAGGACGGTGGTTCGAATCCCGTCATCCCACATGGTACCCCAAGCCTGCCAGGAGCGATTTCTGAGCATGGAGCCAGGAGTAACCTCTGAGCGTTGCAGTGTAACCCAAAAACCAAAACCAACCAACAACAGCAACAACAACAAAAAAAGAAGATTCTGGTTTAACATAATTCTGAATTATAAACATAATCCAAAGGGTGAGCACTGAACAGTGAACCCTCCATCTTGACGGAAAGGGTAACAGTAATTAAATAAACTCCTTGAAAGACCAGACAGATAGCACAGTGGTAGGCATTTGCCTTGAACACAGCCGACCCGGGATGGACCCGGGTTTGATTCCTGACATCCCATAAGGTCCCCCCAAGCCTGCCAGGAGAGCGATTTCTGGGTGCAGAGTCAGGAATAACCCCTGAGCGCCACTGGGTGTGGCCCAAAAACAAAAACAAAACAAATAAATAAACTCCTTGACAGGTTTCTGGTTCCCAGGCACAAATCAAAATGTAGGAAGCCAATTAAAATCCCTAATTTTCATCACTTACAGTGAGGAACCCTCCAGAATGTTTCAGCCAGTTTCTATTCCCAGAAAACAGAATCCAATTGCTAGCTCACAACAAGGCAAAAAAAATCCTTATCAGTAGGAAGATGGTGGTATCCGAAAGGTGGGAAGAAACTATCCTAGCCTGACTCCAGGCCTAAATCACAAGGACAGCCTCCTGCTGGGATTTCAGGTATCTAACCTCAGCCTCTCTGGCCCTCTCTCATCCATTAATGCAACCCTAATCGCATCCATTAATCCGTTTTAGTGTTTAGGGGGTCACACCCTTTGTTAGTAAGGGGGGACTGAAAAAAAATATTCACAAGTTGTGAGACGATCCCAGAAGCTATGTTTCTAACCCCTTAGGCAGACAGGTTTGAAGAAGCAGAGTAGTGACAAAGAAATAATACCAAGCCAGTCAGGCAAGATATTGTGGTTAGTCTGCTTTTTGCTTCATGGCCTCTCTGCCAGGACCCTGTCTGCACCTTTGCCAAAGCCAAAAGTCCCTCCATTTCTCTTTGTCTCTGTCTCTGTCTCTCTCTCTCTTTGCGGGGGGAGGGTCACACCCAGCAGCGTTCAGGGTTTCCTCCTGGCTCTACACTCAGAAATCGCTCCTGGCAGGCTCGGGGGGCCATATGGGATGCCGGATTCAAACCACCATCCCTTCACATGCAAGGCAAACACACTACCTCCATGCTATCTCTCCAGCCCCTGGATGTGTGAACTTTATTTTATTTTTATGTGTGAACTTTATAATATGTTACCCAGAACTGAAGAGATAGCTTAATGGACTAAGATACATGCTTGCATATAAAAATGGTAAGAGTCTGAGTCTAGGCCTAGAGCACAGAGTTGGGGGATTAGGTTCAAGAATCCAGTATGACCCAAAACTAACAACAAAATAAGAACCTTACGTAATTATGTTTGAGCCATACCTAGCAATGTTCAAGGGCCACTACTACCTTTTCAGTCTGCAGAGTTACTCTCCTGGAACTCAGGAATCAAACAGTGCTGGGAACTAAACATAAATCTGGCTATCTCCAGATTTATGGGTGTGTGTGTTACTTGTTTTGATTGGAGGCTACAACTGGCAATGCTCAGGGATTAGTCCTGGCTCTGCACTCAGGAATCGCTCCAGTAGAGCTCGGAGGACTAGAGGGGGATGCCAGGGGTCAAACCTGGGTCAGCCAATGTGCTAAGGCAAGCTCCCTCCCTGCTTTATTCCCAGAAGGAATCTTTCTGTAAAGCCTCTCAAACAGTGCTCAGAAGTCCTAAGGACCCTAACAGCAACTCTCAACAACCAGGCTAGAAGCAATACAAGGACTCCAATACAAGAATGCAATACAAGCAATACAAGAATGCCACTTGTAAGATCCTGTGGTGCCAACAGGAATACTCAAATCACCTTGGCAGTGTTGGGAGCCCTCTAGGGCTACACCCAGCAATGCTCCAGAGGGGCATGGAATGCTGAGAACAGAACCTTGGTCAGGTACATGCTAGGTATTGGCCCTTTTCACTATATCACTTACTGACCCTTCCTGGTGATTCCCATTTTCTTTTGAGGGTGGGAGAGAGTCACACCCAGAAATATTCAGTAATTACTCCTGGCTCTGTACTCAGGAATTATTCACAGGAGTACTTGGGGTCAGTGCTGGGGCTAAACCCAGGTTGGCTATATACAAGGCAAGCTCTCTACTTGCTGTACTATCTCTCCAGCCCAACTCCTGGTTAATTCTAAAAGAATTCAGAACCATTGAACCCAGTCATATGTGAGAGGAAGTGAGATTGTGTTTCCCTTTTTTGTTTGTTTTTGTTTTTGGGCCATACCCAGTGATGCTCAGGGGTTACTCCTAGCTATGTGCTCAGAAATCACTCCTGGCTTGGAGGACCACCATATGGGACATTGGTAATCAAACCGAAGTCTGTCCTGGGTCAGTCACATGCAAGGCAAACACCCTAACTCTGCGCCACTGCTCCGGCCCCAGATTGTGTTTCCTATTAATCTTCTCATGCCATGTTCTCAATTCCATTCTCGCTGAATTCAATACTTTCCCTGTCCTGATTCTTTTCCTCTTCTTGTAAACAGTCATTGATCCTTCATACAAAAAAAAAAAGAAAAGAAAAGAAAACAAACAAAAAAAAACTTTCTCACTTCCATAGTAGTCTTACAATTTTCTTGCTGGGGCCAGGAGGTAGTATAGTAAGTCAGGTGCTTGCAGCAGCCGATCCAGGACCAAAGGTGGTTGGTTCGAATCCCAGTGTCCCACATGGTCCCCCGTGCCTGCCAGGAGCTATTTCTGACAGACAGCCAGGAGTGACCCCTGAGCACTGCCGGGTGTGGCCCAAAAAACAAAAACAAAAAAACAAAAAACAAAAAAAAAAAGTCAGATGCTTGCTTTGTTATATGGCCAACCTGGGTTTGAGTCCCAGCCCTTGAGTTCTAGTTAGATGTGTCCATCCAGTTTCCACAAATAAATTCACCCAAAGTAAAAACAACCAAAGATATACTGTAGATTGGTTATAAAAATAGTAATGGCTATGGTTAAATATTTAACCTTCACCTTGTTCTTTATTTATGTTAATGATTTGAAATTATTAATGTGTGGGGCTGGAGCAATAGCACAGTGGGTAGGATGTTTGCCTTGCACATGCTGGTTCGATCCCCAGCATCTCATATGGTGCCTCAAACCTGCCAGAAGTGATTCCTGAGGATAGAGCCAGGAATTACTTCTGAGAATCGCCAGGTATAGGCCAAAAACAAAAACAACCAACAAAACAAAAGTTACTAATGTGGCCAACTAATGTGGACATGTATTAACATTTTGGGGGGGGGGTCACCCCGGCAGTGCTTAGGGGTTACTCTTAACCCTGACCTCAAGAATCATTCCTGGTGAGCTTGAGTCATTTTGGGACACTGGAGACAAACCCAGGTTAGCCACAAGCAAGGCACTGGCAAATAAATGCCCTTCTCGCTGTACTATTGCTCCCACCCTGTTTGTATTCTTCTCACTTCCCTCTTTATTAAACTCACTAGGTGTTGCCCAAAATTAAACAAACTAAAAACAAGAACAAAAAGCAAAAACAAAAATGTATATGAAATCTATAGCTATACAACTAAATAATGTTAATGTCTTATTCTAGCCACTGAGTTACCTGTTATTATTATTATTATTATTATTATTATTATTATTATTATTTTGGTTTTGGGGCCACACCAAGTGGCGCTCAGGGGTTACTCCTGGCTCTGAGCTCTGAAATCACTCCTGGCAGGCTTGGGAACCATATGGGATGCCAGGAATTGAAGCTGGGTCTGTTCGGGTTGGAAATGTGCAAGGCAAATGCTGTGCTATATCCCGGCCCTACCTCTTTTTTTTTTTTTTTTTTAATTCTTTATTCAATGTGTAAATACTTATTTGATTATTTGTCCTGATTTTCAAGAACCCAAATGGTTATGAGATAATTTTCGTTCCTTGAGTCCTGCTTAAAGACCTCAAATATCATGCTTCCAATTCTGGACAGCTGGCTTTAGAAATGAATGGCCCTTCAACATAAGCAGGGCTCCAAATAAAATTTTGCCTCACTGGGGTCCACAGCAGTCTAGTTCCAGGGCTGCTCCTGGCCATACTCAGGAGATCATGTAGTAAGGTAATTGAACTCTGCTTGACCTTCAAGCAAACTATATGCTCAGAGTTTGGTTTGGCATACTGTGGTTGGTTTGTGTGTATGTGGTGCAGCATTCATGTAAAGAATTTAAACAATCAGGGGCCGGCAAGGTGGCGCTAGAGGTAAGGTGTCTGCCTTGCAAGCGCTAGCCAAGGAGCAGGACCGCGGTTCAATTCCTGGCGTCCCATAAGGTCCCTCCAAGTCAGGGGCAATTTCTGAGAGCTTAGCCAGGAGTAACCCCTGAGTATCAAACGGGTGTGGCCCGAAAAACAAACAAAAAGAACTTAAAGAATTTAAATAACTATTATCTTTTTTGTTTATTTTGGGTCACACCTGGGGCACTCTGCAGTTATTCGTGGTTCAGGGGTCAGGGATCAGAAATCACCCCTGGCAGGCTTGGGGATCATATGAGATGATGGGGTTGGAAACCTTGGTTAGTTGCATGCAAAGCAAATGCTCTTATTCTCTTTTTATGAAGCACTTAAATTATATCACTATACTACATAATATATATTATGCCACCTCCTCCCAAGGAAATGCTAGAGATAAAAACACTAGGGTTAACAAGTGATATGCACTTCCCAAAGTAGCAAGGAAGACAAGAGTCCAGAAATCAATCTAAAGTAACTATCAGCAAAAAGCACACAATAAAGGCAGTCTAGCACAGCAAAGTCTATCTTTTAACAACTAAGTCAGGGGAGAGCGCGAACGCAGTCCCCCACTACCACAAATTATGCAGTCGAGTTTCCCACATTTGGGGAAATCGCAGGGGTCAGCACATCCGGAGTGCAATGGATAAGCCTCGCCCTGGGGAAACCACCTTCGTGATCATGGTATCTCCCCTGCCAGGTAAGTATGAGTTGCTCGGCTCGCCCGCCGCCTCGCCCTCAGCTCGCACACACATCGCACTGACGGTTGTTTTCTCGGTCATGCTCAAACCCGGCACAGAACAAGTTTTGGTATGGACATTCATAGCCAGAGCAAAGAATTTGAATAGTAAACGACTTTAGTTGAGACTAAATGGATATAAAATTGTAGACAGGAGCAGAGAATAGGAGCCTTATTAGCATAACCACGCCCCGTTGAGTGACGCTAGCCCGTAGATGGCTGTTGGCGTGGCCTAGAGTAAAAATCCGCGTCCTGGGCTTTAAAATAGAAGTGGATATATCCACCAGGGTTCAAAAAGATCCAGGCCCGTGGGTTGCGGGTGATGCCCGCCCACTCACCGCATCGCCAGGAATGATCGCCACGCACAATACCAATGTGGAAACGACAGGAAATTATTCGTGTGTGTTCCGTAGGGGTGGGGACGGGGAGAACTAACTAGCAGAGTGGAAGTAGTAGTAGCTCAGAGCTTATTCCTGGCGGAATAAGCCAAGCCAAGATTTCGTATTTTAGGGAGAAGCAAACCTGGGGTTGGCAACGTGCAAGGCTAACGCTGTACCATTCCGGTACCACTCCGGCCTTGCGTGCTTTAGTTCCTAATGGAGCACGAGACGAAAATGGAGAAGGAAAATATCACTTCCAGCTTTAGCTACTAACACCAGCGGGTGAATAAGGGTCGTAGCAGACAGAGAACAAGGAAAACGCGCTTGACAAGTCAGGAAATAGGTCCTAGCTTGTAGACACTTATGGCTAGTGAATTCTTTCATTGGACAAGCAAATCAGGGGAGAGCGCGAACGCAGTCCCCCACTACCACAAATTATGCAGTCGAGTTTCCCACATTTGGGGAAATCGCAGGGGTCAGCACATCCGGAGTGCAATGGATAAGCCTCACCCTGGGAAAACCACCTTCGTGATCATGGTATCTCCCCTGCCAGGTAAGTATGAGTTGCTTTTCCTGCCAGACACCTCGCCCTCAAATTCCAACCACTTTTAAGGTAAGTCACTTTTCTTATTTAGTCTATAGAACCTTTATTTTCAGATAAAAAGAATGTACAGGTTGTAATAATTATACACTAGAGGTTGTTTGTCTAAATGTGACAAAATTTTGTGAAATACGATCTATTTTAAGTTGGACCAGAAGCCACTGCACTTATTTACATAGACCACGCCCCTTTCAATGAGCTCACTCAGTCGTTCAGCCTATAATAGTGGCTCTGGGCAAATAAGACTTATAGTCACTCCATTGATTTAAAAATAAGCAATCTGGGGGCTGGAGCGATAACACAGCAAGTACCCCTTTTGCCTTGCCTTGCCTTGCCAGCAGCCGACCCGGGTTCGATAGCCGGCATCCCATATGGTTCCAAGAGCCTGCCAGGATTGATCTGAGCACAGAGTCCGAAGTAACCTTTGGGTACCCGCCGTGTGTGGCCCCAAACCAAAAACAAACAAAAAGTATTTTTTAAAAAGGGGAGCGATTGGGGGCCGGAGAGATAGCATGGGGGTAAGGCGTTTGCCTTCCATGCAGAAGGACGGTGGTTCAAATTCCAGCATCCCATATGGTCCCCGGAGCCTGCCAGGAGCGATTTCTGAGCATAGAGCCAGGAGTAATCCCTGAGCACTGCCGGGTATGACCCAAAAACAAAGAAACAAAAAACAAAAAACAAAAACAAAAACAAAAAATAAAAAAATAAAAAGGGGAGCGATTGTACAATGGGTCAGGTGTTTGGCAAGGTCGATCTAGTTCAATCCCTGGTATCCCATTGGTTCCCCAAGAATAGCCAGGAGAAATTTTTGAGCATTGCCAAATATGTAAAACAAACAAACAAAAATCTAACAAAATAATAAACTAAATAAAAATAAGTAACCAGGGACCGGAGAGATAGATAGCACAGCGGTAGGACGGACGACAGTGATTGACAGTGATGCTTCTATTCCGGGTATTCCATAAGGTCCCCGTGCCTGCCAGAAGCAATTTCTTAGCGCAGAGCTGGGAGAGACCCCTGACAGCCGCTGGGTGTGACCCAAAAAAAAAAAAAAAGTAACCAAAGTCATTTTCTTCCTTCAAGGGTGTGATAGCTGTTGACCTCACTGTCATTTATGTTTTTCACAACTCAACAAGTTATTATCCACATAACTAAAAACAACTCTGAAAATGAGTGTTTAAAGAACTATATTTAAAAATCCAATTCCTGGGCCCGGAGAGATAGCACAGCGGTGTTTGCCTTGCAAGCAGCCGATCCAGGACCAAAGGTGGTTGGTTCGAATCCCGGTGTCCCATATGGTTCCCCGTGCCTGCCAGGAACTATTTCTGAGCAGACAGCCAGGAGTAACCCCTGAGCACCGCTGGGTGTGGCCCAAAAACCAAAAAAAAAAAAAAAATCCAATTCCTAGGGCCAGCGAGGTGGCGCTAGAGGTAAGGTGTCTGCCTTGCAAGCGCTAGCGTAGGACGCACCCCTGGAGTCCCATAGGGTCCCCCCAAGCCAGGAGCAATTTCTGAGCACAGAGCCAGGAGTAACCCCTGAGTGTCAAACGGGTGTGGCCCAAAAACCAAAAATAAATAAAATCCAATTCCTGTATTTCTTGAAGTAAAATGCAGGGTTTTTATACTAATGGTTAAGCTAGTGCAAAAAACATGCTCACTCTCAAGTGTGAGGCAAAAACATCACCCTTAGTTACAGAAATCACTGCACTAATACTTTATTAAACATAAATAAACTAGTGAAAGGTCATGTATTAACTCCTGACCAGGCATTATGAGGTATATGTGGAAAAAATTTTTTTCTGCTTTCTATTATATCAGAAATATTCATATTGTTGGGCCAGAGTTATGCTATAGCAGGACTAGAGCTTGCCTTACATCCATCCACCCAGTTTGATCCCTGGCACTCCGATATGATCACTGAATGTGGCCCAAAACCAACAACGAAGTAATTATTCATATCATCACACCCCCACCCCCGCCTGCAGGAAAGAGTCCAGTAAGCATGACAAAGTAAAATGTTAAGGAATAATCTGAATAGTTAGATTAACTATGGTTATTAACTATTAATAATGAGCAGTATTACTACTCTTAGTATGTCTAAATAACAATATCAGTCAAAATGTTCAGTGATTCTTGGGGCTGGAGCAATAATTGCACAGCAGTAGGACTTTTTTTTTTTTTTTTTTTTTTTTTGGTTTTTGGGTCACACCAGGCAGTGCTCAGGGGTTATTCCTGGCTCCAGGCTCAGAAATTGCTCCTGGCAGGCACGGGGGACCATATGGGACGCCGGGATTCGAACCGATGACCTCCTGCATGAAAGGCAAACACTTTACCTCCATGCTATCTCTCCGGCCCCAAGTTCTTTTTTTTTTTTTTTTTTTTTTTTTGGTTTTTGGGCCACACCCGGTGACGCTCAGGGGTTACTCCTGGCTATGCGCTCAGAAGTCGCTCCTGGCTTGGGGGACCATATGGGACACCGGGGGATCGAACCTCGGTCCGTCCTAGGCTAGCGCAGGCAAGGCAGGCACCTTACCTCTAGCGCCACCGCCCGGCCAGCAGTAGGACTTTTGCCTTGCTTTTGGCTGACCTAGGCAGACCAGGCATCCCATATGGTTCCTGGAACCTGCCAGGAGTGATTTTCTAGCACAGAGCCAGGAGTATCTCAAGTGCTGCCGAGTGTGGCCCAAAAACCAACAAACAAAATGTTCAGTAATTCCAATTAACTATAGACTACAAGAAAGGCCCCTGGTCCTTTACCCCCAAAAACTTGAGATGGGATTGGGAAGATAGATCAAAAAGTTGGAGTGAGGGCCCGGAGAGATAGCACAGCGGCGTTTGCCTTGCAAGCAGCCGATCCAGGACCAAAGGTGGTTGGTTCGAATCCTGGTGTCCCATATGGTCCCCCGTGCCTGCCAGGAGCTATTTCTGAGCAGACAGCCAGGAGTAACCCCTGAGCACCGCCGGGTGTGGCCCAAAAACCAAAAAAAAAAAAAAAAGTTGGAGTGAATGCTTTGCAATGAGAGTCCCATATTGATTTGGGTAGTTACCCAAAGGTTCTTATCAAGTGACCACCAAGCACTAAGCTAGCAGCAACTCAAGAACACCACTGGGTATAGCATGCAGGCACAGGCGTGCGCGTGCACATACATGGGCCGGAGAGATAGCATGGAGATACGGGTTTGCCTTGCATGTGGAAGGTCGGTGGTTCGAATCTACACACACACACACACACACACACACACACACACACACGCGCGCCAAAGAGATAGCATGGAGATAAGGCATTTGCCTTGCATGTGGAAGGTCGGTGGTTCTAATCCGGGCATCCCATATGGTCCCTAGAGCCTGCCATGAGCAATTTCTGAGCATAGAGCCAGGAGTAACCCCTGAGTGCAACCAGGTATGACCCAAAAACCAAACAACAACAACAACAAAAAACCCACAATAATCAGGGGCTGGAGCAATTACACAGCAGTAGGGCGTTTGCCTTGCACGCCACAGATTCATGGCAAACCTGGGTTCAATCCTGGCATCTCATATGGCCCCCAAGCCAGGAGCAATTTCTGAGCACATAGCCAGAAGTATACCCTGAGTGTCACCGGGTGTGGTCCAAAAATTAAAAAAAAAAAATCGTAACAGGTAACTCAATGGCTAGAATAAGACATTAACATAATTTAGTTGTATAGCTACAGATTCCGTATACTGCTTTGTTTTTGCCTTTTTGGTTTGTTTTTAGTGTGTTTAATTTTGTGCAACACCTAGTGACATTCAGAGTTAGTCTAGGTTCTATACTCAGGAAAGAAGGTTCCATAAGAGATTCCAGGAATTAAACCTGAGTCAGCTGCATACAGGACAAGTCCTATTTGCTGTACTAAATAGATCCAGATCCCATATTCTACGTAAACTCTCTATCCTCAAATGAAACAAAATTCTTCTTTTTTATTTTTTATTTTTTTTTGCAGGGGATGTTTTGTTTAGGGACTACTCCTGCAGTGTTCAAAGCTTACTCATGACTGCATTCAAGGGATATTCCTGGTGGAGTTTAAGGGACCTTATGTGGTGCCAGGGATCAAATCCAGATCAACTGCTTGCAAGGAAAGCACCCTATCTGCTGTACTATAGCTCCAGTTCAAAATTAAAAAAAAAAAACAAAAACAAAACATCTGGGAAAGGCATTTGGAAAATACCTGGAGATGCTGGTGTGTGTGTGTGTGGGGGGGACTGTGGGAGAATGCCACTCTTGACTGCTAAATGCTGGGTACTCTGGGGGAAATAAAATCTTGTTTGGGGGCCACACCTAGCAGTGCTAAAAGAACCATATGGAATGTTGGAGATTGAAACTGCATGCAAGGGGCCGGCGAGGTGGCGCTACAGGTAAGGTGTCTGCCTTGCAAGCGCTAGCCAAGGAAAGGACCACGGTTCGATCCCCCAGCATCCCATATGGTCCCCCAAGCCAGGGGCAATTTCTGAGCGCATAGCCAGGAGTAACCCCTGAGCATCAAATGGGTGTGGCCCAAAAAACAAAACAAAACAAAAAAGAAACTGCATGCAAGTCAAGTTGTACTATATCTCTAGCCCCAGCACCCCCAAAAAACAAAATTGTTAATGTAACTGACCAGTTTCACTGAATTTGATCAAATTAACATTTGAATATGTCCTGAATATGTTAACACAGAGTCTTCTTTACCCAAGACCCTGTATTATTTTTTCTTTAAAACAATAAAAACGTGGGACTAGAGCTATAGCACAGCGGTAGGGCACTTGGCTAACCCGATTCCATTCTCGGCATCCCACATGATCTCTGAGCCTGCCAGGAGTGATTTCTTAGAATAACCCAAGTGCCACCGGAAAAAAAAAAAAAGGAATAATAAAAATGTGGGGGCCAGAGAGATAGTAGAGCAGGGAAGGTACTTGCCAGCACATTGCCAATCCAACTCCCCCCCCACATACCATATGGTGACCCCAACACTGTCAGGAATGAGTCCTGAGTGCAGAGCAGGAGTAACTCCTGGGCATCGTGGGGTGTGGCCAAACATAAAGTAATATAAAATAAAATAATAAAAACATGGCTTGGGAGATAGTTTAAATGACTGGAAAGTTGCTTTGCCTGCTCGAGTGCTGTGCTAAATCTCTGGGACCACATGGTCCTGGAGCACCACCACCAGGTATGGTCTCAAAAAATAAAAAAGTAGGCGCTCAGTGGTTGCTCCTGGCTATACACTCAGAAATTGCTCTTGGCAAGCTCTGGGGATCATATGGGACAAAGGGATGGAACCAAGGCCTGTCCTGGGTCCCTCATGTGCAAGGCAAATGCCCTACAGCTGTGCTATCGGTCAAGCCCCAGGCCCTGGGTTTTATACAAGGTTCACAAAAGAAAAAAAAAGGCTAAACCAGTTTCCCTGCATACATTTCTGTAATGTTAACTGCAGGTCCAGATGTGGATCCTCCTGGAAGTTAAGCAATGTAGCAAGGATCAAATAACATTTTGATTAATCCTTCCAGACTTTTCCTAATCTACCAAAGATGGGGTGGGGTGTGGAATCTCCCAGGCCCCACTCCCTCAAGTAAGGCTCATATTTGGAGGAGGTAACTTGGGTCAAAGAAAGTGTACTCGGTTATAATTCTTTTTTTTTTTTTTTTTTTTTTTATCACACCCGGCAGCGCTCAGGGGTTATTCCTGGCTCTACACTCAGAAATCGCTCCTGGCAGGCTCGGAGGGTTCCTAAGGGATGCCGGGATTCGAACCACTGTCCTTCTGCCTGAAAGGCAAACACCTTACCTCCATGCTATTTCTCCCGCTCCATCAATTATAATTCTGACTTCGGGGAAAATGCTGAGATTCAATGCCATTTTTGTTTTAGTTTTTGGGGGTCACACCCAGTGGTTCAGGGATCACTCCTGGATGTCCTTGGGGACCATATGGGGCGCCGGGGTTCGAACCCTGATTGGCTGTATGTTACTCACTGTACTATCATTCTGGTTCCCTAAGTCTTTATTTCCCACATAAATTATGAGTCCTTAAAATCTACTGGTACTACAACCCCCGTGGTAACAAATCCTGATACCTAGGAAGGCACCAAGTTCATAAAGGCCCTAACTGCCAAAGAGAAGTTTTTTTAAAAAAGTTGTCTGTTATTACAAGGAACTTTTTCTTTTTTTCTTTTTGGTTTTTGGGCCACACCCGGCAGTGCTCAGGGGTTACTCCTGGCTGTCTGCTCAGAAATAGCTCCTGGCAGGCACGGGGAACTGTATGGGACACCAGGATTCGAACCAACCACCTTTGGTCCTGGATCGGCTGCTGCAAGGCAAATGCCGCTGTGCTATCTCTCCACGCCCACAAGGAACTTTTTAAAGCAGTCTGTCTTCGCAGAGAGGACGTTTGAAAAAAGTAGCACCTGAAAAAAATAATGCTTGAAAAAATAACCTGTACTCATAGGCATTAGGGCCCTGAAAAAAACCTTGGTTGCCTGTCCATGAGGCATTCAGGAAATAAAGGGGTGTAGCATAAATATTAGTTAAGACATACCTTCAGCTGACATTCTAAGATTACTCATATTTAATATTTACATGGCTTCAAATATTTTTTAATATTATTACTCACTTTTCTTAGAGCCTCTCTTAAAATTTACTCAGATATATAAACACACCTTATGACGAACATTTGCGTAGATTCAAGTATTTTTATTTAGTCCTATAGAATAATCACTCCCCCTCAAATCTAACATTGCTCCTAACCTACATGCAACCATAGTAAGAGTTACCATTTCAGGCTCCAGTTCAGTGTGCATAAAACCAAAACAATTCTCAACAGACCTTGCTACTGAGAAACTACTGATAGCAAAAAAGCAGCCTCAAAAGTGAAACTATCCTGCATCAGAAATATGCCTCAAACAGTTTGCCCCATGCCTTTTTCTGTAAATTAGCTTTATGTTCTGTCAAAAAATTGAGTGTAAGTATTCCACCTTATGCCTCGAATAAACGGAACAGAGCTGGAACCCAACTTGACTCTTGGGCCTCAGTTACCCCATTCGCCGATCCCGGTTCACAACTTTCAAGGGACCCCAAAAGATTTCCTCCTTGTGTCAAGACCAATCGGTCTACGTGACATACTGGAAACCTGAAGTACTTTTCCATGTTTCCCTCCTTCTCTATAGAGTTCACATGTTCCAAAGACCGTGGTTTGCAATATTTAAGGAGTTGGTTTAGGCCGCGGCTAAGACCATACCCAAAAGATTGTGCAAACAACTCGAGTTACCCCCCCAAAAAAAACAAACCCTCTTTGGGCAAGGAGAGAACTAAAGTTCACATTTTCCAAACTGTCCCCGGATCCACTCGAGGTTCTGGGAGAAGCGGCCCCTTGCTCACTCTTGAACCAGAACCCAGAATGGGGGGCCAGGGGGTCCTTGGGTACCCCACCTCCTCCCTCGGCACCCCCCAACCCAGGCACAGCCCCCTGGGAT
The DNA here is from genome assembly GCF_024139225.1 of Suncus etruscus. Classification (NCBI taxonomy): domain Eukaryota; kingdom Metazoa; phylum Chordata; class Mammalia; order Eulipotyphla; family Soricidae; genus Suncus; species Suncus etruscus. The sequence goes on along the minus strand of NC_064848.1, from coordinate 174,881,249 downwards.
CCGAGGTGCTTACTTTGTGAACCACGCAGGCGACGAAGAACCAACGGCCTCAGAGACCACCACCAGCTCGGGACTCGAGGTGTGTGGGTGCGGGGCGGTGGGCGTGGGGCGTTCCCCACATCCGAGGGGCGCAGGCCCACAATGCCTCGCGAGGAGGCGAGGGCGGGAACGGGGAGGCGAGGGGGCGATGTGGGGCATCCGGTGAGAGGAGCCTCAAGGCCCTTCCACGTCACTGATCCAGGCTCTAACCCGCAGCTGCTTCCCAGTGTTTTGAAGCTAGCTCCCAGTCAGGATGATCATTCCTAGGAACCACCCCCAAAGTTTCCACTGGATGGGTCAGGATGAGATGAGATGTGTAGGTGAGGAGATGTGTAGGATCCAGTGGGCCTGGCTTTCCAAACTTGGATTTCCATCCTCTTCCCTGTGTAGCTCCCATTAGGGATGGGGTGATCATGCCTAGGAATCTCCCCCAAAGTTTCCACTGAAAGGGCCAGGATGAGAAGATGAGAAGATGTGTAGGATCCAGTGGGCCTGGTTTTCCAAAATTTAATTTCTATCCTCTTCCGTGTGTAGCTCCCATTAGGGGTGAATCATTCCTAGAAACCGCCCCAAATTTTCCACTTAAAGGATCACGGTGGGAAGATAAAATGTGTAGGATCCAGTGGGCCTAGCTTTCCAAAGTTTGATTTCCATCCTCATCTCCTGTGTAGCTCCCATTAGGGGTGGGGTGATCATCCCTAGGAACCACCCCCAAAATTTCCATTGAATGGGTCATCATGAGATGTGTAGGACGTGCAGGACCCAGTGGGCCTAGCTTTCCAAACTTGGATTTCCATCCTCTTTCGAGTTAATGCTTATCTTTGTTAATTTGGCTTTGGGGCCCTGAGGGGGGGTCACTCCTAGTTTTGCATTCAGGAAATAACTTCTGGTGGTGCTGAGGGATATAACTACAGGGGATATATATATAATCACAGGGGATGCTGGGGATATAACCAGGATCAGCCCTATCGTGGAAAGCTCTGTACTAAAATTTCTTTTTTTTTTTTTTTTTTTTTTTGGTTTTTGGGTCACACTCAATGGTGCTCAGGGGTTACTTCTGGCTGTCTGCTCAGAAATAGCTCCTGGAAGGCACAGGGGACCATATGGGACACCGGGATTCGAACCAACCACCTTTGGTCCTGGATCGGCTGCTTGCAAGGCAAACGCCGCTGTGCTATCTCTCCGGACTAAAATTTCTAGTCCTTTTTCTTTTTGATAAGGGCAGTTTGTACGTTTGGCGGGAAACCCTAATGGGACTGTGAAATAAGCACAATATAAGTGGCGAGAGGCCCCAGCGCGAAGACGGCGCAGCGTTGGGGGAGTGGCGAAGCCTCAGGCCGCGTGCCGCCGCCGGGCGGCAGGCTCCTCCCCTTCCGGCTGACGTCACACGACATGCGCATGCGCAGATCGTGACGTTTAGCCGCGCGGGATTGAGACTTCCGGGCCGCCCGGGCTTCGGACTCCCGGGTGTGAGCACGGCTGAGCGTGGCCGCGGCGGGCTTTGAAAATGCAGCGGGATTTGTTAAGTTTCCCTCTGTGCCCGGCTGTGCGGGTGAAGCTGGAGTCTGCGGGTTATGAGACTGCAGAGGAGCTCTTAGAGGTGAAACCTTTAGAGCTCAGCAAAGGTAAAAGACTCCAGCCTCAGCAGTGGAAGGCGTCCCCGGCTCCTGTCTCAAAAGTCCCGCTTTCGGGCTGTAGCTCCAGGTCTGGTCAATTTCAGCTGCGCCCCTTCCTCTTCCTTTCCCCATGTTTACATCCTGAAACTCCCTCCCTAACCCCGCTTAAAATAGCTTGGAGGAAAGAAAAATAAATAAGAAAGATAGGGTGGGTGAAAAAAAATAAGTAAAATAGTTTGATGGTTAGGACTTCCCTTGCTTTGTTTTTGTATTTTGGTTTTGGGGCCACACCCCCCAGGTTACTCCTGGCTCTGTGCCCAGAAATCGCTCCTGGCTTGGGACTCCGGGGGATCGAACCGCGGTCCTGTCTAGGCTAGCGCTTGCAAGGCATTGTAAGGCGTCTGCCTTACAGCTTGTGCCACCGCTGGAGCTCCAGGACTGTCGTCTTGATACTTTTGCTGGTTGCTTTCTCCTTCGATGCCGGGTGAAGACTAGATCCCGTCATTTGTATTTCTCAAAAAACCTCTTCCTGTAGCCTTATCTTAGCAAATACATAACGAAACTGATGTTTGGGGAGGTTAAGTCACTTTGGATGATTGAGCCAGGTAGTAGGGGAGTAGGATTGGAAACCACCCAGGCTGGCTGTCCAAAGCCAAGGGATTATTAAATTTGAGACATGGAGGATTTGTCACCAAGAACGAGGAAAACAGCACTGTTTATCGTGTGAATCTCTGGGAGACCCTCATCTTCAAAAAATATTGAGTTATTATGCATGCGTGCAAAATCCTTGTGTCCTGAGGTAGCTAAGAATGTAGCTGCTTAGTCCCGCTATGCACGTTCTATCCTATGCAGAGCATTGTGTTAAGTTAGAAGATGATTTAATTTCATTTGTATTTTGAGTCACATTTAGCGTGCTCAGGGGACTGCTCCCTTGAACCTGTTGAGCTTTCTCTCCCACTGTAGAAGATCCTAGAAAGCGGATTCTCACCTGCAGTGGCGCTCAGGTTACTCCTGACTGCAGAGCTCTGGAATTACTTATTCCTGGCAGGCTCGGGGGACCATTGGAATTCTGAGAATTGAATCCGGGTCGGCCCCGCTAAGTCAAATGCCCTTCCAGCTGGCCCCCTAGAAGATATTTTTCTAGGGCATGCAGGGCTGGCGGGCCACACTTTGCCTTTCTGGGGGGTCTAGCGGAATTCGAGCTCGGGTTCACTGCATGCAAAGCCCCTGTACTTTCTTTTTTTTTTTTTTTTTGGTTTTTGGGCCACTCCCGGCAGTGCTCAGGGGTTACTCCTGGCTGTCTGCTCAGAAATAGCTCCAGGCAGGCACGGGGGACCATATGGGACACCGGGATTCGAACCAACCACCTTTGGTCCTGGATTGGCTGCTTGCAAGGCAAACGCCGCTGTGCTATCTCTCCGGGCCCGCCCCTGTACTTTCTTTCTTTCTTTTTTTTTTTTTAAATGGGTCCCACCCAGCAGCGCTCAGGAGTTTCTCCTGGCTCTATGCTCAGAAATCGCTCCTGGCAGGATCGGGGGATCATATGGGATGCCAGGATTCGAACCACCGTCCTGCATGCAAGGCAAATGCCCCACCTCCATACTATCTCTCCAGCCCCATATAGTTAGTATCTTTAAGCCCATTATTAATTTCATCCCCACCATTATTTGTTTTTTATTTTGTTTCTAGTCATACCCAGTGGTGTTCAGAGCTTACTCCTGGCTCTGTGCTCAGAGATCACTCCTAGCAGGCTTAGGGTGCTTATGGATTGAACCCTATCTGCTATCTCTCCAACCCGTATTGTTTTATATGTGTTTGTGTGTAAGTGTGTATCTGTCTGAAACCAGATCCAGGGCACATGCAAGGCTACATCCCTAGTACCCACTGTATGCACACACCTGAATTTTTTTCCTGATCATATTTTGTAATTAGCATTCTTACTTTTCAAGCATAATTATTGTTGGATAGGAATGAAATTATGTAGTTGAGCAAGCATAATGTATTAAAGTATTTGTAGGTCAAATAATAATTTTCATTAAGTAGCAATACATAAATTTTCCATGGCTCTCAATCATGAATAATACTTAGTATTCTTAAAATTGCATCTTGTTTAGTTGTGCATTTAAGCTATTTTGTTTCATTTTAGGGCCACACCCAACAGTGCTCAGGGGTTATTCCTGGTTCTGTAGGTATCATCTCTGGCAGTGCTATGGGGGCCAGCCATATGGGATGCTAGGGATTAAGCCACCTTACACACTGTACTATCACTCCAGCTAGAGTTATTTTCTTTTTTTTTTTTTTTGGTTTTTGGGTCACACCTGGCAGTGCTCAGGGGTTATTCCTGGCTCCAGGCTCAGAAATTGCTCCTGGCAGGCACAGGAGACCATATGGGGCGCCGGGATTCGAACCGATGACCTCCTGCATGAAAGGCAAACGCCTTACCTCCATGCTATCTCTCCGGCCCCCTGCTAGAGTTATTTTCAATCTCGGCACTACATATGGTTCCCCAAGCATTGTTTGGAGTGGTCCTTCAATACTGAGCTAGGAATAAAATACTGCTAGGTATGTGCTTAAAATTAAAAAATAAAAAAATAATTTGTATTCACAGACCAGAGGTAACACTGTGTGGTGTATTTGCCTTACTTGTGACTGATTCAAGTTCAATCCCCAGTATTTCATATGGTCCTCAAGCTCACCAGGTGTGATCCCTGAGCATAGCTAGGTATTTCCCCCAAACAAAACAATTTGTATGCCTTATGACAATATATTAAATATATTAATATTAATTTTTTTTTGTTTGTGTGCTCAGAGGTTACTCCTGGCTCTGCACTCAGAAATCATTCCTGGCAGGCACGGGGGACCATATGGGATGCTGGGATTCGAACCACCGTCTGTCCTGGGTTGGTGCATGCGAGGCAAATGCCCTACCGCTCTGCTATCTCTCTGGCCCCCTAATATTAATGTTTTCTTTTTGCTTTTGTTTTTGGGCCACACCCGGCGATGCTCAGGGGTTACTTCTGGCTATCTGCTCAGGAATAGCTCCTGACAGGCACAGGGGACCATATGGGATGCCGGGATTTGAACCAACCACCTTTGGTCCTGGGACGGCTGCTTGTAAGGCAAACGCCACTGTGCTATCTCTCCGACCCCTGCACTCAGGATTTACTTCTGGCTCTACTCAGAAATTGCTCTTGGCAGGCTCGGGGGTCCATACCAGATGCTTGGCTTCTAACCATTCTCTGTTCTGGGTTGGATGGTGCAAGGCAAACACCCTACTATTGTGCTATCTCTCTGGCCCCGGCCCCTACTTTTTTCTTCCTATTTCGTGAGATACTCTTGTTGATATTCAGAAATGCTTTGGAATTCTAGGTGGTGGTCGTTGGTTTTCTTTTGGCCACAGTTGGCGGCAGTTGGGTTACTCCTGGCTCTCTGTTCAGAAATTGTTCCTGGCAGGCTCGGGGAAGACCATATAGTATGCCGGGAATCAAACCCGCGTCTGTCCTGGTAGGCCTACATGTAAGGCAAATACCCTACTGCTGTGCTATCTTCGGCCCTGGAGTTCTAGATTTCTGAATTATACTTCTTGCATAATAGGAAAATCTTTCAACTGGTATATAAATATCAAGAAAACAGATAAGGGAGAGATAGTACAGCAGTAGGGCGTTTGCCTTGCAAGCAGCCGAACCAGGACAGACAGTGGTTTGAATCCCGGCATCCCATATGGTGCCCCTTGCCTGCCAGGAGCGATTTCTGAGCACAGAGCCAGGATTAACCCTGAGCACTGCTGAGTGTGACCCAAAAACAAAAACAAAAAAAAAATTAAGATAGTTGAATACCGTTTTATACTTCTGGTTCTCTCAAATAATCAGGGTGTTGGTTTTGTTTGTTTCCCTTTCAGAAGTTGGGATATCTAAAGAAGAAGCCTTAGAAACTCTGCAAATTATAAAAAAAGAATGTCTCACAGATGAACCAAGATATGCTGGTACAGCTGAATCAGACAAGAAGTGTACAGCACTGGAACTTCTTAAGCAGGAGCATACCCAGAACTTTATAATTACCTTCTGTTCAGCACTAGATAATATTCTTGGGGGTGGAGTACCCTTAACCAAAACAACAGAGATTTGTGGTACACCAGGTGTTGGAAAAACACAATTATGGTAAAACAAAATGTTCTTCTCTTAAGGGTGGGCTTGGTCTAATTATCTAATTAAATATTGTGCTATAGATGTACAGTCAGGAGACCTAAAAAGGCATGCATGTACTCTTCCATTTGTTTTTTTGAGCCACACCAGCGGTACTCGAGCTCTTGGCTTACTCCTGGCTCTGTACTCAGAAATTGCTCCTGGCAGACTCGGGGGACCATATGGGATGCCGGGATTCCAACCTTTTGCATGCAAAGCAAACATCCTACCTCCATGCTATCTCTCTGGCCCCTCCTTTTTTTTTTTTTTTTTTTAAGACTTCCTAAGTTTAAAGCTGGTGAACTTAAAATTTTTTTTTCATTTTATCTTAGGCCCATTTCTAGTGTGTTCAGGGTGTACTCCTGGCTCTGCACTCAGAAATTAGTACTGGCATTGCTTGGAGGAACATATAGGATGCCTCAGATCAAACCCAGGTTGGCTGGTTGCAAGGCAAACACTCAACCCTCTGTACTATGTAGCTCTCACTCTTCCTGATGGTACTCCCAGGACTGATTGTTGTGTTAAGGACCAAACTCCAGTCAGTAGCATGTAAGGCAAGCTCCTTAACCTCCATATTATCTTTCTAGCTCCCCTCCCCTCCCTGTGTTTTTTTGTTTGTTTGTTTGTTTTGGGTTTTTGGGCCATACCTGGCAGCGCTCAGGGGTTACTCTTGGCTTAGCGCTCAGAAATTGCTCCTGGCAGGCTCAGGGGACCATATGGGATGCCGGATTCAAACCACTGTCCTTCTGCATGCAAGGCAAATGCCCTACCTCCATGCTATCTCTCTCGCCCTGTATAATTCTCTCTCTTTCTCTCTCTCTCTCTCTCTCTCTCTCTCTCTCTCTCTCTCTCTCTCTCTCTCTTTGGTTTTTGGGTCACACCTGGTGGTGCTCAGGGGTTACTTCTGACTGTCTGCTCAGAAATAGCTCCTGGCAGGTGCGGGGACCATATGGGTGGGACCCCGGGATTCGAACCAACCACCTTTGGTCCTGGATTGGCTGCTTGCAAGGCAAACGCCACTGTGCTATCTCTCCGGGCCCGTATAATTATTTCTTGAGACTTAAAGGTAAATGTTTGAAAGTAGATTTATCTATAATGAGAAAGGATTCCTTCCCAAAGGCCTAAACATTTAAGTGCTGGGGATGTGCTCAATGTTAAAGGATCAGTCCTGGGCACCACCACCAAAAAATAAAAAAGAACCAGTCTTGGGGCTGGAGCAGTAGCGCAAGCTGTAAGACTTCTGCCTTGCTAGCCTAGGACAGACCTCAGCTCAATCCCCCGGCGTCCCATGTGGTCCCCCAAGCCAGGAGCAATTTCTAAGTGCATAGCCAGGAGTAGCCCCTGAGCATCACTAATCTTAATTATGATTCTCTAGGCACAGCAACTCCCACCTCCAATCCTAGCTGTCATTGATGTACATATTTGGATCATTTTTATTGCCTTGAGAATATATGTATATTTCTGAAGTGTTTGGTCTCTTAGAACTATCTCCCCAATGTGGATAGTGATATGGAGTTCAGCAAATACTGGCTTAAAGGCAAATGATTTCATACTTTGACTTCTTTCTCTTGACAGTTTCCAGTTGGCAGTAGATGTACAGATACCAGAATGTTTTGGAGGAGTGAACGGTGAAGCAATTTTTATTGACACAGAAGGAAGTTTTATGGTTAGTAGAGTGGTAGACCTCGCTACTGCCTGTATTCATCACCTTCATCTTGTAGCAGGAACTCATAAGGAAAAGGGTAAGTTAACATGTTGGAATCACTCCTGATGGGCTCAGAGGATCCTATATGTGAGAGAGGATGAAATTTGGTTTGGTTCTGTGCAAGGCACGTTCCCTACCCTAATCCCTAGCTACATCCCTAGCCCTAATTTTTGGATAATTCTAAAATGATTTTCTTTTGACGGGGGCACACCTGGTTATGCTTAGGAGTTACTTCTGGCTATGCGCTCAGAAATTGCCCCTGGCTTGGGGGACCATATGGGATGCTGGGGGATCAAACTGAGGTCCGTCCTAGGTTAGCCGCACCCGTTAGTGGTGGTGCAAGGCAAGCACCCTACTACTTGCACCACCACTCTGGCCCTTAAAATGATTTTCATAAAAGTTTTTTCCTTCCTTAGATTAAAAAAAATCTTAGCTCAATGGCTGAGTATTATGCTTTGTGTGTAGGAGGCTAGGCTTGATACCAAGCAGTGCACCCTGATGATCATGGGTGTGGCCCAAAACAAAATTAAATTAAAAATAGTTTTCAATAACTATCTTTAGGGCCAGAGAGATAGTATAGGGGTTAAGGCTTGATCACCAGTCTTCTACCATTATTTAAAAATTGACTTGTGAAAGAAATAGAATTCCTGTCTTGAGTACAGGAGATAGGAGACATTGATGGTGGGAAGGTTACACTGGTGAAGTAGGGTGTTCTTTTTTTTTTTGGGCCACACCCGGCAGTGCTCAGGGCTCACTTCTGGCTGTCTGCTCAGAAATAGCTCCTGGCAGGCACGGGGGACCATATGGGACACCGGGATTCGAACCAACCACCTTTAGTCCTGGATCAGCTGCTTGCAAGGCAAACGCCGCTGTGCTATCTCTTCGGGCCCTGGGGTATTCTTTTTTACAACTGAAATTCACCTACAAACATGTTTGTAATCATGGTGCTTAAATAAAGATATGTAAAAAAAATTTTTTTTTTTTTTGGGCCACACTCGTGGCGTTGCTCAGGGGTTACTCCTGGCTGTCTGCTCAGAAGTAGCTCCTGGCAGGCACGGGGGACCATATGGGACACCGGGATTCGAACCAACCACCTTTGGTCCTGGATCGGCTGATTGCAAGGCAAACGCCGCTGTGCTATCTCTCCGGGCCCAGATATGTAAAAAATTTTTTAAAAAATTGATTCGTTGGGGGAGCCGGCGGAGGGGGTGGGGGATTGATTTGTTTAGGTTCTCAGAGATAGTGCAGGGTCAAGACTCTTTGCTTGGGGCCGGAGAGGTGGTGCTCGAGGTAAGGTATCTGCCTTGCAAGCGCTAGGATGGACGGACCGTGGTTTGATTCCCCCAGCATCCCATATGGTCCCCCCAAGCCAGGAGTGACTTCTGAGCGCATAGCCAGGAGTAACCCGTGAGCGTCAAACGGGTGTGGCCCAAAAACCAAAAAAAAAAAGACTCTTTGTTTGGCAAGTGGCAAACCCACCCCGATTAAATCACTAGTACCACATGTTCTCACAAGGGTCTTGGGAGTAACCCAGAGTACTACCAGATCCCTTATATTTTATCTCCAGAGTATGAAAAAAAATTAAAAATACTTGGGGCTAGAGAGCTAGCACAGCAGATAGGAAATCTAAGGAAGGAATTTTATATTTTTCATAAATAACATTTTTTTATTTTTTTAATTTATCATACAAAAAATTTTTTTGGACTGGAGATAGAGTATAGGGTATGTTGCATGCATCTGAACCAGGTTCAATCCTTGGCTCTGTAAGTAGTCCCCTGAACACTGCATGATCCCCCAAAAGAAATCAGATTTTATTTTGTTACTTCAGTTTAAGTCACTATCCAGAAATATGAAAAGGAAAGCTTTAGAATTATAGTAGTAGTTCTGTTTTTTTCTTTTCTTTTCTTTTCTTTTTTTTTTTTTTTTTTGGTTTTTGGGCCACACCCAGCAGTGCTCAGTAGTTATTCTTGGCTCTGCACTTAGAAATTTTTCTAGTTTTTGACCCACATTCAGGACTCAGGGCTTATTCATGACTATGTTCCAGATTCACTCCTGGTTGAACTTAGGATCATATGGAGTGCTGTGGATTCAGCCCGGGTTGGCCATGTGCAAGGCAAGCACACTACCTGCTGTATCCTCAAGTACAGAGCAGGAGTAACCCAGAGCACCACAGGGAAGAGTGGCCCAAAATAAACAATTATTTTTTGAAGAACCTTGTATACAGGGGAAAAAAGTGGAAAGATGGAAATAAGTCAGAAATTGTGAAATTTTAAATTATGAAAAATTTGCTTCAATTTTAATATCTTTTAATTCAAGGAAAAGGTTTTAAAATTATTTTTCTTTAATCAGCATATCGAACCAGATTAAATTGACTACTTACATTATGTTTCAGAGTATTCAGAAGCTTTGGAGGACTTCACTCTGGAAAATATTCTTTCCCATATTTATTATTTCCGTTGTTGTAACTACACAGAACTATTGGCACAAGTTTACCTTCTTCCAGAATTCCTTTCAGAACACTCAAAGGTATGTTTCAAGTGCTGAACTAGAACTAACCAAACATGTATGGAATTTTTTTTTAAAGGCATTAGTTTATTTACTTATTTATCTATTCAAATTGGTTTTGTGGTTTTGGGGCCACACCCTGCAGTTTCTCCTGGCTCTGGCTCAGGGGTTACTCCTGGCAGGCTCAGGGGACTATATGGGATGCTAGGGTTCAAACCTATGTCCACAGCATGCAAGTTAAACACCCTACCCAATATGCCATCATTCCAGCCCCCTAGGGTTTATTTTTTGAGATTTTTTTTCTCTTCTTTTTTGGTTTTAGGGCCACAGCTAGCTTTGCTCAAGCTAGTCTCTGCTCAGTATCTGAGGAGATGCCTTCAATGGGCAGTAACTTGGGCCTCTTGCATGCAAAACATGCACTTAGCCTATTGAGCTTTCTCTCTGGTCCTAGCCACGTTTCTTTGGAAGTATTTAGTTACAATGAAAAGTAAGAGACAACCATTCTGACTATCTCCTCCTGGGCTCAGAGAGACAGTGGATAAGGCACTTGCTTTGTGTGTAGCTAACCAAGGCTTAATTCATTGCACTATATATTGGACTCTGAGCACTGCCAGGAGCAATCCATGTGCACAAAGTTAGAAATAAGTCTTAGGAGCCAGAGAGATAGCATGGAGGTAGAGCGATTACCTTGCATGCAGAAGGTCGATGGTTTGAATCCTGCCATCCCATATGGTCCCCTGAGCCTGCCAGTAGCGATTTCTGAGCATGGAGCCAGGAGTAACCCCTGAGCACTTCCGGGTGTGACCCAAAAACCAAAAAGAGAAAAAAAAATAGAAACAAGTCCTAAGTACAGGTGAGGGTAGGGGCCCAGGAACTACTCCTCCTGTCATCAAATAAAACATCCTGTCCTAAAGTTTAGGGTTTTATTTTTATTGTTGTTTTGGGGCCACACCCAGAGGTGCTCAGGGGTTACTCCTGGCTCTGTGCTTAGAAATGATTCCTTGCAGGCTCAGGGGACCAACCATATCGGATGCTGGAAATCAGGGATCAAATCCAGTTGGCCACATGCAAGGAAAACACCCTACCTGCTCCTAAACTTTTTTGTTTTGTTTTGTTTTTGTTTTTTTTGTTTTTGGGCCACACCTGGCGGTGCTCAGGGCTTACTCCTGGCTGTCTGCTCAGAAATAGCTCCTGGCAGGCACAGGGGACCATATGGGACACCGGGATTCGAACCAACCACCTTTGGTCATGGATCGGCTGCTTGCAAGGCAAACACTGCTGTGCTATCTCTCCGGGCCCGCTCCTAAACTTTTTTAATTTTTTATTTTATTTTATTTGGTTTTTGGGCCATACCCAGTGATGCTCAGAGGCTTTTTCCTGGCTATGCATTCAGAAATTGCTCCTGGCTTGGGGGATCATATGGGACACAAGGGAATAGAACCTCAGTCTGTTCTATGGTAACCTGGGCAAAGCAGACGCCTTACCCCTTGCACCACCGCTCTAGCCCCTCAGGCCCCTAATTTTTTGTTGTTGTTTTGTTTTTTTTTGGGGGGGTCACTTCTGGCTCTGTGCTCAGAAGTCGCTCCAGGCAGGCTCAGGGGACCATATGGGATGCAGGAATTCAAACCAGGATCTGTCCTGTGTTGGCCACGTGCAAGGCGAATGCTTTACTACTGTGTTATAGCTCCGCCCCCCCTCAGGCCCCTAATTTAAAAAAAAAAAAAAAATCCTGAAAGGACTGGAGAAATGACTTACATATTTTGAATGTGGGTTCCTTGGGTTCTGTCCCCAAAACTTCCAGTCCTTTCTCAAGCACTGCTGTGAGCAAGCATTGAACCTGAGTAGCCCCTAAACACTGCAGGGTATAGCCAAAAATAAAATCAAAATATCTGTCAGGACATTGTCCAGTTGCAAAAAATTGTTTTTTCTTATTGTTGATTTTTTTTGTTTTGTTTTGGTTTTTGGGTCACACCCGTTTGATGCTCAGGGGTTACTCCTGGCTATGCGCTCAGAAATCACCCCTGGCTTGGGGGGACCATATGAGACGCCGGGGGATCGAACTGCGGTCTGTCCTACGCTAGCGCTTGCAAGGCAGACACCTTACCTCTAGCGCCACCTTCCAGGCCCCTTCTTATTGTTGATTTTATTTTAAGTTGATACACGATCAAATTAAGAGTACATATTTGTGGCCCAAAAACCAAAAAAAAAAGAGTGCATATTTACTTCTGGTGACTAGAATGTTACATGAATGACATATTACACAAGAATAGTATGGCTTTTGGGTGTTGGAGCAGTGGCACAGTGGTAGGGCATTTGCCTTGCACATGGCTAAACTAAAGTAGGACGGACCACGGTTTGATCCCTGGAGTTCCATATGGCCCCCCAAGACAGGAGCAATTTCTTTTTTTTTTTTTTTTTTTTGGTTTTTGGGCCACACCCTGTGACACTCAGGGGTTACTCCTGGCTATGCGCTCAGAAGTTGCTCCTGGCTTCTTGGGGGACCATATGGGATGCCGGGGGATCGAACCGCGGTCCATCCTAGGCTAGCGCAGGCAAGGCAGGCACCTTACCTCCAGCGCCACCGCCCGGCCCCAGGAGCAATTTCTGAGCACATAGCCAGCAGTAATCCCTGAAGTGTCAGCTGGTGTGGCCCCCCCAAAAAAAAAACCAAAAAAAAAAGAATAGTAAGACTTTTGGAAGTAGAACACTGGATATTACATAGTTTCCCTCCTTACCCCAAAATGAGTAATACTTTTTGCATTCTTTTTTTGTTAGTTTATATTGGGTACCTAATCTCATTGTGTTTCCTGTTTTTAGGTTCGATTAGTGATAGTGGATAGTATTGCTATCCCTTTTCGGAATGATATTGATGACCTAACTCTTCGTACTCGTTTACTAAATGGCCTATCTCAGCAAATGATCAGCCTTGCAAATAATCACAGATTGGCTGTAAGTATTACAAAAGAATTTTTTTTAAATGTACCACAGTTTCTTTTGCCATTCCTCTGTTGAAGGGCATCTTGGTTGTTTCCAGAGTCTGGCCATTGTAAATAGCACTGCAATAAATATAGGTGTGAGGAAGGGGTTTTTGAATTGTATTTTTTTTTTTTTTTTTTGGTTTTTGGGCTACATCCGGCGATGCTCAGGGGTTACTCCTGGCTGTCTGCTCAGAAATAGCTCCTGGCAGGCACGGGGGACCATATGGGACACCGGGATTCGAACCAACCACCTTTGGTCCTGGATCGGCTGCTTGCAAGGCAAACGCCGCTGTGCTGTCTCTCCGGGCCCTTGAATTGTATTTTTTTTTTTTTTGGTTTTTGGGCCACACCCGTTCGACGCTCAGGGGTTACTCCTGGCTATGTGCTCAGAAATCGCCCCTGGCTTGGGGGGACCATATGGGACGCCGGGGGATCGAACCGCGGTCCTTCCTTGGCTAGGGCTTGCAAGGCAGACACCTTACCTTCAGCGCCACCTACCCGGCCCCTGAATTGTATTTTTAAAAGAAAATTTTATAACAAAGTAAAGATTGTATAAAACGTTAATGTCTAGGGCCAGAGAAATAGCTCAATGAATTGGAGTGCATGCCTTGTGTGCAGGAGGCCCAGGTTCCATTCCAGTCAACATATGGTCCCTTGAGTGACTCTAGAGTACAGAATTGATCCTGTTCTGCCCACAATAAATGATGCTAGGACTAGCAAAATATTATCTACCTCACTACAAATAATTTACAATGTAAATAATGTAAATAACTTTTTTTTAAATGTAATTTTGATTTGGTTTGAGTTCTGTAAAATATTTGTTATAGGGTTGGAGTGATAGCATAGTGGTAGGGTGTTTGCCTTGCAAGTGTCCAATCCTGGACAGACTCCAGTTCAATTCCCGGCATTCCATATAGTCCCCCGAGCCTGCCAAGAGCGGTTTCTGAGCGTGGAGCAACAACCCCTGAGCACCACCAGGTGTGACCCCCCTCCAAAAAAAAAAAAAACAAATATAAAAATTTTCAGTTATAAGTGTCCTCTATCAGTTTCTTAAAAAATAACAAGTGTAATCAGGATGCTTTTCTAAAATTTACTTATTGTGATACCATGCGTCAAACTCGGGCCTCACACATGCAAAGTCTGTGCTATACTCCTTCATTACATCCTTGGCCCTGCCTTATTTAAAAAGTGAACTCTGGGGGGCCGGGCGGTGGCGCTGGAGGTAAGGTGCCTGCCTTGCCTGCGCTAGCCGAGGATGGACCGCGGTTCGATCCCCCGGCGTCCCATATGGTCCCCCAAGAAGCCAGGAGCAACTTCTGAGCGCATAGCCAGGAGTAACCCCTGAGCGTCACAGGGTGTGGCCCAAAAACCAAAAAAAAAAAAAAAAAAAAAAAAAAAAAGTGAACTCTGGGGCTGGAGTGATAGCATAATGGGTAGGGCATTTGCCTTGAATATGTCCAACCCTAGTTTGATCCCTGGCATCCCATATAGTCACCTATGCCTGCCATGAGTACAATATTTCTGAGTGCAGGGGCTAGAGTGATAGCATAGCAGTAGGGCATTTGCCTTGCATGCAGACAACCTGAGACAGACCCTGGTTCAATTCCCAGCATCCCAGTGGTCCCCTGAACCTGCCAGGAGTGATTTCTATTTTTTTTGTTTTGTTTTGTTTTGTTTTGTTTTTTTTGGGTCACACCTGGCATCGCTCAGGGGCTACTCCTGGCTCTGTGCTCAGAAATCACACCTGGTAGGCACAGGGCACCATATTGGATACTGGGATTCGAACTACCATCCTTCTGCATGAAAGGCAAATGCCTTACCTCCATGCTATCTTTCTGGCCTGATTTCTTTCCTTTTTTTTTTTTTTTTTTTTGGTTTTGGGGCCACACCCGGTGGTGCTCAGAGGTTACTCCTGGCTGTCTGCTCAGAAATAGCTCCTGGCAGGCATGGGGGACCATATGGGACACCGGGATTCATTCTTTCTTTCTCTCTCTCTCTCTCTCTCTCTCTCTCTCTCTCTCTCTCTCTCTCTCTCTCTCTCTCTTTTTCTTTCTCTCTCTCTCTCTTTCTTTCTCTCTCTCTTTCTCTCTCTCTCTCTCTCTCTCTCTCTCTTTTCTTTCTTTTTAGGTTTTTGGGCTGCACCCGGTGATGCTCAGGGATCACTCCTGGCTATACACTCAGAAATCACCCCTGGCTTGGGGGGGGGACCATATGGGACGCTGGGGGATCAAACCACAGTTCATCCTAGGCTAGCGTGTAAAAGGCAGGCGCCTTACGCCCTGCACCACCACTCCAGCCCCTGGAAGCTATTTCTAAGCACTGAGCCAGGAATAAACCCTGAACACCACTGGGTGTGACCCCAAAACAAAAAATAATATTTCTGAGTGCAGAGCCAGGAATTACTCCTGAGTGCTGCTGTGTGGTCAAAAGGCCCTTTTTAAAAAAAAAAGAAGTGGACTCTAGGGGCTGGAGTAATAGTACAAAAGGTTGGGTATTTGTTTTTCTTGCGGTCAACCTAGAATTGAACCCTGGCATCCTATATGATTCCCCAAGTCTGTAGCAATAGCCAGAAGTAATCCTGAGCACTGCTGGATATAGCCCAAAACCTTAAAAAAAAAGTGAACTCAGGGCCTGAGAGATAGCACAGCGGTAGGGCATTTGCCTTGCAAGCAGCTGACCCAGGATCAGTGGTGGTTTGAATCCAGGCATCCCATGTGGTCCCCTGTGCCTACCAGGAGCAATTTCTGAGCATAGAACCAGGAGTAACCACTGAGTGCCGCAGGGTGTAGCCCAAAAACAAAAAAGAAAGTGAACTCTGGGACTAGGTAGTTTAAAGAGACAGTAGGTTCTGCTATCAGGATATAGAATATTTGCATTACAAGATATTTTGGTTTGATACCCATTGTTCATGGTACCCTGAACACTGCCAGGATTAAACCCTTCACAATGCCAAGTGTGGCCCCAAAGACAAAGAAATAAAAAAGCTTTATTCAGTAACAAAATGCCACTGTTGGAAATTGCAGTATTTTATTTGTTTTGGGATTATACCTAGCAGTGCTCAGGGGTTACTTCAGGCTCTGTGTTCAGAAATCGCTCCTATCAGGTTCCTGGGACCATTTGGGATGTTGGGATCGAATCTGAGTCTGCTGCATGCAAGGCAAACACCCTAACTGTTGTACCATCTCTCTGGCCTCAATTTAGTTTTTTTCTTTTTTTTGTTTTTGGACCACACCCGGCAGCACTCAGGGGTTACTCCTGGCTCTGTGCTCAGAAATTGCTCCTGGCAGGCACAGGGAACCATATGGGATGCCGGGATTCAAACAACCATCCCTCCTGGATAGGCTGCTTGTAAGGCTAATGCCCTACCACTGTCTCTCAAGCCCCTCATAGTAATATTTAAGGTACATAGTGATAATCAGGGACATTCCCACCACCAGTGTTGTCCTCCCTCCACCCCTGTTCCCAGCATGCATCCCATATCTCCCTCATTTGCCCATCAGACTTCTAGTGTAACTGGACATCTCTGTGTATAACTTGTTGTAGATTGGGTATCGATTCTGTAGTCGTTGACTTTGGGTTTCATGGTTGAGTCTGATCATTTTTTATTTTCACTCAATGTTCATACGACTATTTGGTCCTGGTACCCTCCATTTTTTCCCCCCTCAATTCATGAGGCAGAACAAGATGATTCCAGTTATGTGGTTCTGTTGGGAAAAAAAAGAAAAAAAACTGGGAGGATTTCGTCTAGAAGTTATAAATACCAATTTAAAAGAAGAAAGGGGGGCCCAGAGAGATAGCACAGCGGTGTTTGCCTTGCAAGCAGCCGATCCAGGACCAAAGGTGGTTGGTTCGAATCCCGGTGTCCCATATGGTCCCCCGTGCCTGCCAGGAGCTATTTCTGAGCAGACAGCCAGGAGTCACCCCTGAGCATTGCTGGGTGTGGCCCAAAAACCAAAAAAAAAAAAAAAAAAAAAAGAGAGAGAGAGAGAGAGAAAGAAAGAGAAAAGAAAAGAAAAAAAGAAATAAGATGAAAAAGAAAAAAGGAAGGAGGGCTGGTGTGGCAAGGTTTTGTGTGTGTGTTTTTTTGTTTGTTTGTTTGTTTTTTGGGGGGGCACACAGTCACAGTAAGTATTGGGGAAATAAGTATTGGCCTAGGAGATACATGGTTTCTCCACCCTTGAAGCATACTGCATGGGAACAGCTACAGGCCCCATGCACATTCATTGTCACACCCCAAGGTCTTTTTATGGTGCCAGGAAACTGCACAGGAAACTTTCTGCTCAGTTGTGGATGATAGCATCATGCCTCTGTAGCTAGAGATCTTGGTATTTGCGCAGGTCATAGGACAAAGACTAGGATAGTCTTTACGGTTCTAGTTTTGTTTCATCACTGTTGTTGTAATCAGTCTTCTGTAATTAGTAGTCTTGGTTTTTGCTCAGATCCTAGGACTAAGCCTGGATGGAGTCTTTCATTATGGTTCCAGAAGTTATGCTCAGTCAAAGTTATCTAATTTCAGACCTCTGAAATTAGAAATCTTGGTTTATGTACAAATCCTAGGCTGAAGCCTAGGCTAGGATCTTTCTTTTTTCTTTTTTTCTTTTTTTTGTTTTTGGGCCACACCCGTTTGACGCTCAGGGGTTACTCCTGGCTATGCGCTCAGAAATCGCCCCTGGCTTGGGGGGACCATATGGGACGCTGGGGGATCGAACCTCGGTCTTGATCCTTGGCTAGCTCTTGCAAGGCTTACCTTACCTCTAGCGCCCTGGCTAGGATCTTTCTTATTGGTTCCATGATAGGTTCTGCCCAGTCATGTTTGTCAAAGTCAGTCTTCTGTAGTTAGCGGTCTTGGTTTTTGCACAGAGCAAAGGATGACTTGTTTTCTGATTTCATCTTACCGTTAGGTGATAAGATAGGGCAACCTACTCTTAGATCAAGTTGCAGTTTCTCTTTGTTAGTATGTCATATCAAAACTGGTGCAAGTTGGTACCAGAGCTGTTTTAGGAATTTCCCAGCAGGGAGTTGGTTCCTGGTGCTTTTGCAGGGAACTGTGTCGGTTTTAAGTCTGAGATCTCGGGTTCTGGGTTGGATGGTTGCTGTCCAATCACATGGAATCTAAGTTGGGTCCACATGTTCAGGTTCGGAGGGGCCCCTGTATTATAAAATGTATGGGTTCTTATCCCTTATAGATAAGAGCTTGTTTCTGTGCATAAGATTTTCCCTTTTTAAGAGTGCCTATGCAAAAGGGAATGGTGCCATATTATATTGCTGGTGCATTTGGGGGTAAGAATGACAGGCACGGGGCCAGAGAGATAGCATGGAGGTAAGGCATTTGCCTTGCATGCAGAAAGACAGTGGTTCAAATTCCGGCATTCCATATGATACCCTGAGCCTGCCAGGAGCGATTTCTGAGCCTAAAGCCAGGAGTAACCCTTGAGCGCTGCCGGGTATGACCCAAAAACCAAAAAAAAAGAATGGCAGGCGTTACCCAATCTCTGCCCTAGTTTTGACCTGAGCAAAAAGAAAAGAAGAAAGAAAAAAAAAGGGAAATGGTAATTTGCAGAAACATATTCTATGAGTGGGACCTGTAACATAAGTCTGTGGTGTGCCATTGACTGTTTTAGTGGTCTGAATGATCATGTGCGTTAGGTCCCTCTCCCAGAGCATTAGGGACCAGGCCTAGATAGGTTTTTCTCAGAATGGCTTTAATAGGGAACAGGTACAATAGAGAAGCCAGGGTCCTTTTAGCCAAAATCAGTAGAGAAGTCTTTCAGGGAAATGCAGCCAGTGTCCAGGAGATACATTCAGAAATAAATGCCCAAAGAAGCAGCTGCTACATGAGCATCAGCGAACTAACCAACCAACCAACAACCCCCACCACACTCCAGCTGGGGCTTCTTATCCCCCTCTGGACATCTTCTCAGTTATTTATTAGGGGTCTCCATTTGAGAGATTTTTCCATGCTTAAAGGGATAGATCTCTTCAGGAGAATCATTCAAGAGTTACCACTTCATACTGTGCAGGTCTGTCATATGCTTGGTTGGGCAAGTAATGAAAGGACTGACTGCTTCATTTCTTTTTTGTTGTTGTTGTTTGCTTTTTGGGCCTCACCCTGTAGTGCTCAGGGATTATTCCTGGCTCTGTCCTCAGGAATCTCAAGTCATAAGTACATATACCTGTAATACATTATAAAGAATTCAGTACAATTATTTCAAAATGTACATCTTCAGAATTTTTAGATTTTATTTTGGTTGTTGTTAAATGCTGAAAGTTTTAACTGGCCTGTCTGAATTATTTCTTACCACTAATTTATAATTTAGCTATTTACTATCAGTGAAGAGCCCCAGTAGGGGGCACTCAAGACTGTGTTACAGTGTTCCTTAGGTTTGGTTTAGTTCAGAACAAAAATTTCTGCATCAAGAGAGACAGGTACCGGTAAGTATTTGCATGCAGTCAACTCATAGATCCCTCGCATCTCATATGGTCCCCTGAACCCACCAGGAGTAATTACTTAGTGTAAAGCTAGGAATACCTCTCAGGCATTTCTTGGGCAAACCAAAAAACTTGTAGAAAGTAAAGCAATTCTGGTACCCATCACCCAGAAAATATTACTTTGGTGTACATATTTTTCAAATTTATTCTAAACATTCATAAATATATATACATATATATATATATATTTCTCCATGCTTTTGTGTTTTTGACTATTTTGGTAGTGCTCTAGGGGTTACTTCTGGCTGTACTCCTGGGGTCATGCTGTGCCAGAGATCAAGAACCTGGTGGGGGCATACCCAAAATCTCAAGAGTTACTCTGTCTCTACTCCGATTACTCTTGATGTGCACAGGGTACCATATGGGATGCTGGGTTGGCTACATACAAGACAGATGCCCTATCCCCAGTATTATCACTCCAGCCATAGTAGACACTAGCTTTTTGAGCTATCTCTCTTACCCCGCCTTAAAATAAGTTAATTAAAAATTAATTTTAGGGGCCAGAGTGGTTCAAATCCTGGCATCTCATATGGTCCCCTGTGCCTGCCAGGAACGATTTCTGAGTGCAGAGCCAAGAGTAATCCCTGAGTGCCACTGGGTGTGACCATAAAATCAAAAAAAAATATTTAATTCTAATTTATTTTGGATTTTAGAGCCACACCCAGAAGTGTCCTGGGTCCAATCATAGTACTATTTATGGGACTCACTCCTTTTGATGATCGGGTGAGCTTGCAGTACCAGGGATTGAACTGGGATCTGCTGTATGCAAGGCAAGAACCTAAACCACCGTATTATCTCTCTGGTTGAAGCATATTTTTTTTTTTTTTTTTTGGGCCACACCCGGTGACGTTCAGGGGTTACTCCTGGCTATGCGCTCAGAAGTCGCTCCTGGCTTGGGGGACCATATGGGACGCCGGGGGATCGAACCGCGGTCCGTCCTAGGCTAGCGCAGGCAAGGCAGGCACCTTACCTTTAGCGCCACCGCCCGGCCCCTGAAGCATATTTTTCAAAGTGAGATTTCATGATGTAAACAAATAAGTTTGTTTGGACCAAACTTGGCGGTACTTGGGCTTACTCCTGGTTTTGTACTCAGGAATCATTCCTAGCAGGACTCAGGGGACTACACAAGATACTAGGGATCAAACCTGAGTCATCCACATGAAAGGCAAGTGCCTTTTCACTATACTATTTCTTTGTCCCCTTGTTTTTACTTTTTGTTTGTTTGTTTGTTTTTGGGCCACCACTGGCGGTGCTCAGGGGTTATTCCTGGCTCTGTGCTCATAAGTCGCTCCTGGCAGGCTTGGGGGACCATATGGGATGCCAGGGATTGAACCCAAATTCATCCTGGGTTGGCTGTGTACAAGGCAAACACCCTACCACTGTGCAATTGCTCCAACCCCTATCCCCTTGTTTTTATTTTTTTTTTTGAGGGAACTCTCCCTTTTTAGTGCTCACAGATTACTCCTGGATGTGTTCAGGGAACCACGAAGCTCCCAAGAATCAAACCCTCTAAGCCTCTGGTATGCAAAGGATGTACTTCAACCCAAGATAGACCTTTCTGAAATATATTCCAATTCCTTTATTGTTTGTTTACTTTTGATCCATACCTGGAGGTGTTTAGGATTTAACTCCTGACTCTACTTCAGAGTTCATTCCCGGTGGGTCTCAGTGGACCATATCAGCTATTTGGGATCAAAAGTGGGTCAGCCATGTGCAAGGCAAGCACCCTAACAGCTATACTATATAGCCCCCTGAATTGAATAGGTTTTTGTTTTACTATGCACACAGAATTGTGCAGTCATTGAATGTTTGTTTGTTTGTTTGTTTTACAAATTTTAATTATAACACTACAAGTTACCAAGTTGTTCATAATACAGTTTTTTCAGGCATTAAATATTCCAGTCACCAGTTAGACCTCCTTCCAGTAATGTCCTAGTTTTCCACCCACCACCTCAGCCTGCCCCCTTAGCGGAGACAAATTTACTTCAATTGTAACAACACAAAGTCAAATGGAAATATCAAAACTTAGATCTTTAAAAGTCAATTTATAATATTTGTTATTGTATAGTGGTGTTACTGATATCATTTTAAGAGGATTTATTGTGTTGTTGGTTCTAGTTGAGTTTTCTGTGTTTAAGCTTACTGAATTTGGTGCTCTTCTGTGCAACTTTTACCATCAGATTTACTGTGATACTACTGGGCTGACAGAAGTATGAATTTGGAGGTGTCATAAAGCCTCACATGCAGCTGCGCAGTCCAGGAGCTATAGAAAGAAAAAAAAAGAAATCCCTTATCCATTCGGAGCCTACATTCTACCTCTTCCTCCAATAGATATGAATTTGCTTTATAAATCTTTGGGTTTCTTTTAGAGCCTTGTTTTTTTTTTTTTTTTTTTTTGGTTTGTTTTGGTGGATATTGATTCCAGTAATGTGTGGGACCAATTTCTAACTCTTTGCTCAGGAATAACTCCTAGGGATACTTGAAGGCCACATGTAGTACCAGGGATTTAAATGCAGGTTAGCAACATAGTGAGCAAGCACCTTAACTACTGTTCTATATCTTTGGACTTTTTCTGGATCAGGGGTCTTAAACTCGCGGCCCACAGGTCATTTGCGGCCCTCCATACAACATTTTGTGGCCCGCGACCGACCTTCAAATATTGCAGTATTCGCGATTATTCGCTTACCAAATAATTGCAATAAAAATCGCATTAGTGGGGCCGGGCGGTGGCGCAAGAGGTAAGGTGTCTGCCTTTCCTGCGCTAGCCTTGGACGGACCGCGGTTCGATCCCCCGGTGTCCCATATGGTCCCCCAAGCTCAGGAGCAACTTCTGAGCACATAGCCAGGAGTAACCCCTGAGCGTCACAGGGTGTGGCCCAAAAACCAAAAAAAAAAAAAATCGCATTAAACATTCGCATACCTCAAGCAGTTCTGTTCATGGTATGCAAATGTTTAATGCGATTTTTTGCGATTTTTTTTTCTTACTAATGCGATTTTTTTATTGCGAATATTCGGTAAGCTAAATCCCTTATGCGGACCTGCCTCACCCCAATTTTGCCTCCTGTGGCCCCCAGGTAAATTGAGTTTGAGACCCCTGTTCTGGATGCTTGATATAAATATAGTTATACAGTTATGTGGTCTTTTATACTTAGTTTTTCCACAGCATGATGCTTTTTTAATATTTCTTAATATATATATATTTTTTTTTGTTTTGTTTTTTGGGCCACACCTAGTGGTGCTCAGGGGTTACTCCTGGCTGTCTGCTCAGAAATAGCTCCTGGTAGGCACGGGGGACCATATGGGACACCGGGATTTGAACCAACCACCTTAGGTCCTGGATCGGCTGCTTGCAAGGCAAACGCTGCTGTGCTATCTCTCCGGGCCCTTTTTTTGGCTTGGTTTGGTGGGGTTTGTTTGTTTGTTTGGTTTGGTTTTGGGTCCACACCTAATGACGCTAAGAGGTTACTCCTGGCTATGCACTCAAATCACTTCTGGCTTGGGGACCATATGGGATACCAGGGGATCAAACTGCGTCTGTCCTAGGTCAGCGCATGCAAGGCAAATGCCCTACTGCTTGCACCACCGCTCCGGCCCCTGTCTTAACATTTTTTATTTTTAAATAATTTTTGGTAACATCTTGCAGTACTTAGGGGTTACTTGGTATTTGGTACTCAAGGGTTGCCCCGATGGTGCTGGGGGACCAACGGTGCCATGGATAAAACCTGCAACTCCCACATCCAGAGTATTTGCCCCTGCCCTTTGAACTATTTTTCTGGCTCTAAATTTTGCATTTTATTTTCAGTAAACCACACTGTGTATCAACTCAAGGATATTTGGGTGTAAGAAGTATTTTTAGGGCCAAAGAGATACCGCTGTAGACTGAATTCATGCTTTGCCATGAGGAGGCTCAAGTTCAGTCCACAACACCGCATGGTATCCTGAGCACTACCAGGCAACCTCTGTGCATTGGACAAATATTTTAAAGCAATGAGATTTAGGGACCATTTTGATAGTACAGTGGGGAGGGCACTTACCTTGCACAAAGCCAGCCTGGGTTCAACTCTCTGGCATTCCATATGGTCTCCTCCACTCCACAAGGAGTGATTACTGATCTCAGAGCCAGGAGTAACCCCTAAGAACCACTGAGTCTGGCCTTAAAACAAACAAACTGAAAATTAAGCTCATAATTTTTTTTTTTTGTTTTTTTTGTTTTTTTTTTTTTTTTGGTCACACCCGGCAGCGCACAAGGGTTACTCCTGGCTCTGCGCTCAGAAATCACTTTCTGGCAGGCTCGGGGTGGGGGTGGGGGCATATGGGATGCTGGGAATTGAACCAGAGTCTGTCCTGTGTTGGCCACGTGCAAGGCAAATGCCCTAACTCTATGCTATCACTTCGGTCCCTGAAGTTCATTATTTTATTTCTTTATTTGTATTATCTGGGATCAAACCCAGGATCTCACCTGTGAAGGGAAGGACTCAACCACTTACGGCATATGTCTCCAATCCCAAAATTTCACAGTTTCAGGGTATCAGCTACACCCAGAAGTATTCTGAGGCCACACTTGGCTCTGTGCTCAGGGGACCTATGGCCATAGTCACATACAAAGTAAATACTTTAACCATTGTACCATCTATCTGGCCTCCGGGTTTCACAAGTCAAGACTGATTGTTAATTCACTCTTTTGAAGGTCCATTCTTTAGCAAGTTGGAGTAATCACACAATAATTTTCACTTATATTATGGAAAACCCAGCATTTGTGGGGGGGGTTTGAGCCACACCCAGTGATGCACAGGTGGTGTTACTCCTGGCTATGAGCTCAGAAATCACTCCTGATTTGGGGGACCATATGGGATTCCGGGGGATTGAACCGTGGTTTGTCCTAGGTCAGTCGTGTGCAAGGCAAATGCCCTACCGCTGCACCACCGCTCCAATCCCCAAAACCCAACATTTTTCAGAAATAGTGTTAATTATGTTATAAGTATTTGCTAACAGTGCAGTTTCTAATTTTGGGATGTTGAACAGCTGGTAAGCCAGCATGTCTGTTTACATATTTCTCACGATAGGTAATGACAAACCAAACACTTTCTAAACCAGTGCTCTCTAGTAGCACTTTTCTACAAAGATGAAAATGCTTTGTCTAATCAAGTTGTTGTTTATCAGTTGGACATTTGAAATATGATTACTACTATGGAGGAGCCTCATTTCTCATTTTAATTTAATTTTAAAGAGCAATGTATGGTAGTAACTGTAGATTAGATGGCGTACCTTTGGATAAAAGGACAATGTGCCTGGGGCTGGAACAAAAGCACAGTGGGTAGGGTATTTGCCTTGCACGTGGCTGATCAGGTTTGATTCCCCAGCATCCCATATGGTCCCCTGAGCGCAGAGCTAGAAGTAATCCTGAGAACCACTGGGTGTGCCCCCCTCCCCCAAAGAAAGAGAGATGATGTGCAAAAACATGTAGGGATAGCTAATATCTCAGCTGCTAGAGCATAAACACTTGGTAGTTCATAGAACAAAGGGTATTATTTAGTGTTTTGAAGACACTACTTAGCCACATACATTGGCAATTTAAATTCCTGCTTAGCTTGTTTGAAGATAATGCCATGAAATAACACAGGGAGAAGCAATTTAGGGGAAAGGAACTAAAAAGAAAGCAATATCATGCTCTTTTTTGTTTTACTTTTGGGCCACATACAGATGTGCTGGGGCATTAAACTGGCTGTGCACTAAGGTCATTCTTGGCAGTGGATTGGGGACTAATTGGGTTGCTGGGGATTGAACACAGGAGGGCAGCATGCCAGGCAAGCACCTACCTAGCCTGCTGTATTCTCTCTCTGGTCCTCAACTATCATCCTTCTGACACAGATGAGAGCTGCCTGGATCATAGACTTCTTTATTGATAAATACTTAATCTGACTTATTATTCGGCTGTGATAAGGCCTTACTCTTGCCTCTGAGCTCAGAGATCATTCCTTGCTGTGTTGTGGGGACTACTGGGGGGGAGGAGGGCTGTGGATCAAACTTGAGTCAGCTCCTATAAATAAAAGATTTTCAGTGTTATCACCACAACAGAAATAACCAAAGTGCCTTTTGTTTTTCCTTATGGAAGTGATACCATTTTAGAGTAGGTACCTTTCTCATTACTTTTTATAGATGTTCTTCATAAGTTTCACCTTGCAATGGAACCAGGCCTTAATTCTGGAAGGAGAACCTGTATGGAAGAATATATAAAATAACTTTCTAGATAATTCTGAATGAGAAGTTGTAGGCCAAATATTGATAAGAATGCCTCTGTCCCCTAAGCACCACTGGAGTGATCCCCTCTTCCACGAATGTTTAGATTGTTTAAAATTGCTAAGTAAATCATGTTCTGAGATAATTACTCGTGTGTACGTAAATATGTGCCACACTTACTTTTTTTTTTTTTTTTGGTTTTTGGGCCACACCCGGCGGTGCTCAGGGGTTACTCCTGGCTGTCTGCTCAGAAATAGCTCCTGGCAGGCCCGGGGGGGGGGGGGGGCATATGGGACACCGGGATTCCGGGATTCGAACCAACCACCTCTGGTCCTGGATCAGCTGCTTGCAAGGCAAACACCGCTGTGCTATCTCTCCGGGCCCACACTTACTTATTGATGTATCACCACAACCCTTTGAGCTATCTCTTCAGCCCCAAACTACTCATTTTGTCATTTTATTAGTTTATTTTAAAAATTAGAAGGGTCAGAGCAATAGTACTGTAAGTTATTTGCCTTTATGTAACCAACTTGGGTCAATTTCAGTACCCAATATGGTCCCCTAGAAGGCGGAAGCTATAGTATAGTCACGCAGTGGTCCTCAAACTATGGCCCGCGGGCCACACACTGTATTTGTATCTGTTTTGTTTCTTCATTGCAAAATAAGATATATGCAGTGTGCATAAGAATTCGTTTATAAGTTTTGTTTTTACTATAGTCAGACCCTCCAGTGGTCTGAGGGACAGTGAACTGGCCCCCTGTTTAAAAGGTTTGAGTGGGTAGGGTGTTTTGCATACAGTCAACCAGGGTTTGATCCACAGTATCCTGTATGGTCCCTCAAACCTGCCAAGAATGATTCCTGAGTACAGAGCCAGGAGTAACCCTTGAGTACTGCTGGGTGTGGCCCAAACTCTCACACCCCCAAAAAGGTACCTCTACCCACTCCAGGAGTGAGTGCAGAGCTATAAGTAATTACTGTGTACTGTCAAGTGTGGTGACAAAAGCAAACAAACAAAACACAAAATCATTTTTAGAAACAATTTTATTACTTAAATGTCTTTTTTAAATTTTTTTTTTTTTTTTGGTTTTTGGGCCACACCCGGTAACGCTCAGGGGTTACTCCTGGCTATGCGCTCAGAAGTCGCTCCTGGCTTGGGGGACCATATGGGACGCCGGGGGATAGAACCTCGGTCCGTCTCCTAGGCTAGCGCAGGTAAGGCAGGCACCTTACCTCCAGCGCCACCGCCCGGCCCCACTTAAATGTCTTTTTAAATAAGATGATTTATATTTAGATTAAGAAATCACAGAGGAGGGCCCAGAGAGATAGCACAGCGGCGTTTGCCTTGCAAGCAGCCAATCCAGGACCAAAGGTGGTTGGTTTGAATCCCGGTGTCCCATATGACCCCGTGCCTGCCAGGAGCTATTTCTGAGCAGACAGCCAGGAGTAACCCCTGAGCATCACTGGGTGTGGCCCAAAAACCAAACAAAAAAAACAAAAAAGAAATCACAGAGGAGCCGGAGAGAGAACATAGAGGTAAGGCGTTTGCCTTGCATGCAGAAGGATGGCGGTTCGAAACCCGGCATCCCATATGGTCCCCCGAGCCTGCCAGGAGTGATTTCTGAGCGTAGAGCCAGGAGGAACCCCTGAGCACTGCCGAGTGTGACTCAAAAACAAAAAAAGAAAGAAAAAGAAATCACAGAGCTAATGATAGATTTTTTTTAAGGAGTCTCACCAAATTTTCTGACTTTTTTTTGTAGGTAATTTTAACCAATCAGATGACGACAAAAATTGATAGAAATCAAGCCTTATTGGTTCCTGCATTGGGTGGGTATAAGATAAGCAATTTTAGTTAAATATTTATTGAATGTCTACTATATCCTACCTATAGAATCAGGTCTTGAGCATATCCATAAGATGGCTCTTGCCTTCAGAAAGCTTAATTTTAGGCAGGAGGAAAAGCAAATCATAACAAGACAAATACCACATTCATGAATAGACTTCTGAGACTGTTTCTAACACCAGTCATGATTTTGTTAAAATACAATCTCCAAGATTTATTTCTCGGGCTGGATAGATAGTACAATAGGTAAGATACATGTTACACTCAGCTGACCTAGATGCAATCCCTGATGATCCATATGGTTCCCTGAGCCCACCTGAACTAAAAGTCAGGACTAATCTCTGAGCTCTGCTGGATGTGGCACCTCAAAAAAAAAAAATCAACAAAAAAAGAATTATTTTCTTAAATTTTTTAAAAATATTAGAATATTGGGGCCGGAGTAGGGCATTTGCCTTGCACACAGCTGATCTAGGAGGTTTGATCCCCCCGGCGGCCTATATGGTCCTCCAAGCCAGGAGCAATTTCTGAGCACATAGCCAGGAATAACCACTGAGCATCACAGGGTGTGGCCCCAAAAGCAAATTAAAAAAAAAAGAATATTAGAATATTGCTTTTCTGAGTAGATTTACAGATTGACTCAAACTGTGTAGTTTCCTAAAAACATATAGAGAATAATGACTGGCAAAATTTCCATTAAAAAGTAAAGATCAATTGAGTTCAGGATTTACCTATATGCCAGGTATGTCTGTGTTTTTGTGTTTTTTATTTTTGAGTTTTTGGCTCACAGCTAGCTCAGAGCCTGGCTCTGCACTTAGGGATAGCTCCTGATGGGATGCTGGGGATTGAACTCAAGTTATGTATAAGGCAAAATGTCTCATCTGCTATACTGTCTTTCCTCCCCAAAACAAATCTTTTTTGTTTGTTTGTTTGTTTGTTTGTTTGTTTTTGGGTCACACCTGGCAGCGCTCAGGGGTTACTCCTGGCTCTATGCTCAGAAATGGCCCCTGGCAGGCTCGGGGGACCATATGGGATGCTGGGATTTAAACCACCAACCTTCTGCATGAAAAGCAAATGCCTTACCTCCATACTATCTCTCTGGCACCCCAAAATAAATCTTGAAGCATGTATTATAACAAGACCAGAGCTGATACAAAGAATAGAGTCAGAAGTCTTAGTTATTCATGATTTTGAAATTTGTCTTTAAGTGATTTGCTTTTCCTCCCCTCTAGAACTCTGGCTCCAAGATTTTGTGTGTGTATGTGTGTGTTTATATGTGTATATGTATATATATATTTATATTAAGTAAAATAATACTTTTATCAGAAAATATCTGAGAAACATAATTTATAAAATAATGTTACTTCATTCTATTTCCCTCAGGAGAAAGCTGGGGACATGCTGCTACAATTCGGCTAATCTTTCAGTGGGACCAAAATCAAAGGTCAGTATAGAACCAAGTTAAGCATTCTGAATATTGGGTTAATTAAACTGAGGTCTTAATCAGTTTCCTAGAGCTGTTCAGTGAATGAGGTCTACAGTGCCTGGGGACTGGTGCCTTTGTTGCCTTGTCCTTTATCACCTAGAGCAGACATGAAAACATGTTGTTATACTGCACAGTTAGCTACATAGGAAATTTTTTAGAATACTTAAATGATGGGGTGCACCTGAAATGAGTAGGTGGCCGAGGAATGTTACCTTCTAAAGCTCTTTGAAATCAAGTACAATATATTAGCCTTGCAGAAGGAAGGAAGTACCCAGTGTCCCTGGAAAGGACTGAGAGAAGAATAAAATGAGTACAAAAGGAAAACTTCTGAGGTTAGCTTTAGGACTTAATTTGGTAGAAAATAGGAAAAGTTACTTAATATATTTCTTGTATGAAACTGTGTCTATTTTTGTTTTCTTTTGTATTTTCCTGTCCTGCTTTTGTTATCATGTTCTTACCTGCCTTTCACAGTATTGTTCTTTAAAATAAAACTATTCAGCATGAAACCTTTGTACTTGTTTTTAAAGCTGCTGAGCAAGTGAACAAACCAGCTTTGATTTTCTCCAAAATAGGTAGTTGAAAGCTCTGAAGTCTTTTATTCGACACTTCTAGAAATGTCAGATTGATGCTGGCCTGGCCTCCATACTTTAAGATTGTTGGTATAAACTAGAGAACTTGGTTTGGAAATGCAGTAATAGGGCAATTAAAACATCATGTGATAAAGATCAAACAGTTTCTTTTAAAATTGTTTTGGGGCAAAACCAACAGGACTCAGAGGTATTTCTGGGTCAGTACTCAATGGTCACTTCTGGCAGTGCCAGGAATAAAACCCCAGTTTCTACATGCAAAGCATGCTCTCAGCCCTTTGAGACATTTCACTGAAAAAAAAATTTTTTTTTTTTGGTGACACCCAGAGTTTTCAGGGGTTTCTCCTGTCTCTGTGCTCAGAAGTTGCTCCTGACAGGCTTGGGAGATCATCTGGGATGCCAGAAATTGAACTGGAGTCCGTCAGGGTTGGCCATGTGCAAACGCCCTACTGCTGTGCTATCGCGCTAGCCCCCTGAAAAAAATTTTTTGAGGGTAGATGGGGATTTTATTTGGGCCATATCCAGTTTTTTATAATTACTCCTGAGTCTCTGCTTAGAAGTTGCTTCTAGTGATATTTGGGAAAGCATAGGCAGTCAGGGATCTAACCCTTGTTGACTGCAACACAAATACCTTAACCTCTATGCTATCTTTCTGACAGTTTTAAAGTTTTACTTTCCCCACCAGGAGTGAGATCTGAGCATAGTGAGAAGCAAAACATGAGCACCATTAGTGTGGCCCTCTTCCTCACCGAAAAGATTCAATTTTAAGTTACAATTTTTTTTCTCAGGGCTGGAGAGATAGCACAGGGGTAGAGAGCATTTTCCTTGTACACAGCTGATCCAGGACAGACAGTGGTTTGAATCCCAGCATCCTGTATGGTCCCCCGAGCTTGCCAGGAGTAACCCTTGAGCGCTGCCAGGTATGACTCACCCACCCATCTACCCCCCAAAAGAAAAGAAAAGAAAAGAAAAGAAAAGAAAATTTCTTTCTCAAATTCTTTTTTTTTTTTTTTTTTGACGTTATCATTTTATTTATTTAGTTAGTTAGTTTTTGGGTCACACCAGGCAGTGCTCAGGGGTTCCTCCTGGCTCTACACTCAGAAATCATTTCTGGCAGGCTTGGGGGACCATATGGGATGCCAGGATTCAAACCACTGTCCTTCTGCATGCAAGGCATGCATGCTATCTCTCCGGCCCCTCTCAGATTCTTTTGTATAAGTAAATAAAATTTGGGGCCATTGAAATAGCACGGAGGTAAGGTGTTTGCCCTGCATGCAGAAGGACGGTGGTTCAAGTTCCGGCATCCCATATGGTCCCCTGAGCCTGCCAGGAGAGATCTGAGGGACAAATACTGGGTATCAGTGATTAAACTCAGGTTGGCTTCATACAGAACAAGCACCTAATCCATTGCACTATTTTCCTGACCCTTACATATGTACTTTTTTTAAACCGTTAATTATTTTCTCAGCCTTTGGGTAGCGGGGTGTTACAGAGGTTTGAGGCAACACCCAGCAGTGCTTTGGAGATCCTTGATTGAACCAGATTGGCTGCATGCAAGACAGGTGCTTTTAACCTTGTACTATCTCTTTGTCCTGACCTCAACTTCTTAATAGTCCTTACCTAGAAAGTAGAGAATAGTTTAGGATACTATAACTGAATATCAAAGTTAAGGGGAGGGGCCGGAGATATAGCAGAGTGGTAAGGCGTTTGCCTTGCATGTAACCAGTCCAGGGCAATGGTGGTTCAAATCCTGACATCCCATATGGTACCCTGTACCTGCCAGGAGCGATTTCTGAGCTCAGAGCCAGGAGTAACCCGAGCACTACTGGGTGTGACCCAAAACCAAAAAAAAGGAAAAAGTTAAGGGGAAATTGTTTTGTAAAAATTTTCCTTTGTTCCACACATTTTCGGGAGGGGGGGGCACATCCCATGATGTTCAAGGGTTACTTCTGACTCTGCACTCAGGTATCACTCTTGGTAGTGTTCAGGGGACCATATGGTATACTGGAGATTGAATCTGGGTTGGCCATGTGCTAAACTAGGTTCTGGTCCAGCTGTACTATCTCTCCAGCTCCAGTTCTATACTATCATTTTGGTGAGTTCATGGTTGTACTAAATATTTAACTGGGTACTTTCTTTTTTGCAGCATTTCTTATACTCCCTTTTTTTTTTTTTTTTTTTTTTTGGTTTTTGGGCCACACCCAGTGGTGCTCAGGGGTTACTCCTGGCTGTCTGTTCAGAAATAGCTCCTGGCAGGCACAGGGGATCATATGGGACACCTGGATTCGAACCAACCACCTTATGTCCTGGATCGGCTGCTTACAAGGCAAACACTGCTGTGCTATCTCTTCGGGCCCTCTTATACTCCCTTTATTTTTAAATTTTTATTTTACTTTTTGGGGGAAGGTTTCACTTGGCAGTATTTAGGGCTTGCTCCTGTTGGTGCTCAGGAATCACTGCGTGCTACCATATGCAATATTACAGATTGAACCCAGGTGTCCACTTGCCTTCAAGACTTTCTGCCCTAATGTCTTTCTGGCCCCTCATAAAATCTTTTCATAACTCTGAAGAATTAATACTTTATATCATTAACTATGAGAAAACAAATATTAGCTAATAGCTTTCATTTATTGAATTTTTTTTTTTTTTTTTTTTGCTATACCCGGTGACGCTTAGGGGTTACTCCTGGCTATGTGCTCAGAAGTTGTTTCTGGTTTAGGGGACCATATGGGATACCGGGGATTGAACCCAGGTCCGCCCTAGGTCAGCTGCATGTAAGGCAAATGCCCTACCGCTGTGTTATCGCTTTGGTCCCTCATTTATTGAATATTTAAAAACTGTCCTTTATGGGGCCGGGCGGTGGCGCTAAAGGTAAGATGCCTGCCTTGCCTGCGCTAGCCTTGGACAGATCTCGGTTCGATCCCCCAGTGTCCCATATGGTCCCCCAAGCCAGGAGCAACTTCTGAGCACATAGCCAGGAGTAACCCCTGAGCGTTACCGGGTGTGGCCCAAAAACCAAAAAAAAAAAAAAACTGTCCTTTATTGTGCTAAGAACTTAAGTTTTTTTTTTGGTTTTTGGGCCACACCCAGCGTTGCTCAGGGGTTACTCCTAGGTGTCTGCTCAGAAATAGCTCCTGGCAGGCACGGGGGACCATATGGGACACCGGGATTCGAACCAACCACCTTTGGTCCTGGATCGGCTGCTTGCAAGGCAAACACCGCTGTGCTATCTCTCCGGGCCCAGAACTTAAGATTTTAATGATTTATTATGTTAAGTATTTTATATTGGGGGCCAGAGAGATAGCATGGAGGTATGGCATTTGCCTTGCATGCAGAAGGGCAGTGGTTCAAATCCTGGTATCCCATATGGTGCCTCGAGCCTGCCAGGAGCGATTTCTGAGAGTAGAGCCAAGAGTAGCCAGGAGTAGCCCCTGAGCACTGCTGTGTGTGACCCAAACACCCCCCCCCCCAAAAAAAAGAATTTTATATTGCTAAATAAAGGGAGATGTGTATATGTTATTTTGTCATATTTTCCAAATAACTATGAAATAGGTGGTAATATCTGTATTTTATAGATGACTTTTTTTTTTCTCATAACTGCTTTTTCTAGAATGTAATTATAGTTTTGCATTGATTGCCAGGAAATTTGAAGGCATAGCTCTTATCCTTTTTAAATAAAATCCATTTTCTTCAGGCTATTTTTGTTCCAGACTAAGGATATACAGTAAATAAGATGCATACTTTATTGTTGTCAGAATAAGTTAACCTAAGTTAATAGTATGAAAATAGGTGCTGGAGAGATAGTATAGCAAGTAGGATGCTTACTTTGCATGCGGCTGTAATGGACTTGATCTCCAGTACCCTACATGGTCCCCCAGACCCCACCACGAGTGATTCTTGAGTGCAGAACCAGAAGTAAGCCCTGATCACAACCAGGTGTGGCCCAAAACACAACAACCACTAACAACAAAATAGAATGAAAAATATTTTTGTTCTTCTGCATTGTTTAAAAATCATATATTTGGAGGCCAGAGCGATAGCACAGCAGTAAGGCAGTTGCCTTGCATGCAGCCAACACAGGACAGAGCCCGGTTCGAATCCTGGCATCCCATATGGTCCCCTGAACCTGCCAGGAGCCACTTTTGAGCACAGAGCCAGGAGTAACTCGTTACTGAGTGTGACCAAAAAAAACCAAAAAATTATATAGCTGTAATTCATCATTGTTCCATGAAATCATGTATGCATTATAAAGTTGTTTTGAAAGGATGAAAATGAAAACCAGTGGCAGAGAATAGTTATGAACATTAATATTTCTATCTACTTTTAGCAAAAAGCCAAAAAATTGTACTAGTCAAATTTATAATTAAAGTAGACTTTAGTGTCTTTTCTGATTTCTCATTTTTCATTTCCATCATTAGGAATATCTGATTTTTGAGCCCAGTGCGATAACACAGCGGGTAGGGCATTTGCCTTGCACACAGCTGACCTGGATTCGATCTCTGGCATCCCATATGGTTCCCTAAGTCTGCCAGGAGAGATTTCTGAGTGCAGAACAGGAGTAACCCCTGAGCACTGTCAGGTATGGTCAAAAAAAAAAAAAGAGAGAGAGAGAGAGAAAAGGACATCCGATTTTTACCCTTTAACTAATAATGAAATTGCATTTTAACAGTTATTAAAAGAAATACATTTATCTCTGTCCTATATATTGTGTGGGTTTTCCTCCCATTTGAATATTTATAATAATCTGAAGCGGAGAGTGTTCAGAATTCTACCACTACTTGCCAAGAAGATCTGGTGGTAAAATGGAGTAATATATCAACACCCCCACACAATGTTTCATATGTGTGCTCAGCTTCAGAGCACAAATTGTGCTTCTGCCTTGTTTCTTCCTGACCCAAACTATGGAGTTCAGCCATATGTTAAGCTGCTTGTCAGCTAGGGATAGGAGCCAAATGATTCGTGGCTTTACTTTGTTGTTGAAAAGTTCTCTTGATACATCTTCTGAGATAACATAAAATATAAAATGTGATTTTTACTTAGAAATTTAAGGAAATTTCAGCCTGAATTTGGATGCACTTTGGACTGTTGGATCTTTTCTTTTTTTTTTTCCCCCCTTTTTTTTTTGAGGGGTGAGGTTTGGGACAAAACTAGCAATGCTTGGGGGTTACTCCTGGTGATCAATCCTGGCAGTGTTTGGGGGAATTATATGGGATGCCAGGGATTAAATCTGTCCAGTCATGTTCAAGGCAAAAGACAACCCATAATTACAATACTATTGTTCTGGCCTCCTCTTTTTTCTTTCATTTTTCCTTTTTTCTTTTTTTTTTTTTTTTTTGTTTTTTTTTTTTTTTGGCCACATCCTGTGACACTCAAGGATTACTCCTGGCTATGTGCTCAGAAATCGCTCCTAGCTGGGAGGATCAAACCAAGGTCTATCTTAAGCTAGCACGGGAAAGGCAGATACCGTACCACTTGCACCACCACTCTGGCCCCTCATTTTTTCTTTTCTTTTTTTTTTTTTATTTTACTTTATTTTATTTTTTTTGTTTTTGGGCCACACCCGGTAACGCTCAGGGGTTACACCTGGCTATGTGCTCAGAAGTTGCTCCTGGCTTGGGGGACCATATGGGACACCGGGGGATCGAACCGCGGTCCATCCAAGGCTAGCGCAGGCAAGGCAGGCACCTTACCTTTAGCGCCACTGCCCGGCCCCTTTTGTTTTTTATTTTAGACGACACCCAGCAGTGAGTAGAGGCTACTGTTGACTTTAGGAGCTGTGCTCAGAGTATGATGTGATGCTGGATCCCACATGACTTTGTGCTCAGGAATGTTTCCTGGTGGTCTTTGGTGAATCATATGCGGTGCTAGGGTCAGCTATTTGCAAGGCATGATTTTTTTAAAAGATTTTTTTCTTCTGGGCTTTTTTCTTTTTTTTGTTTGTTTGTTTTTGGGTCACACCTGGGAGTGCTCAGGGGTTACTCCTGGCTCTACGCTCAAAAATCGCCCCCAGCAGGCTCGGGGGACCATATGGGATGCCGGGATTAGAACCACCGTTCTTCTGGATGCAAGGTGAACATCTTACCTCCATGCTATCTCTGGCCCCTCTTCAGGGCTTTTAAAAAGAATTTGTTTACTTCTTAATTATTTTCTCAGAAAAGTCAGATGCATTAGTAATCTTTTTGAGCATGATGATATAATAGGTGATTTAGATAGTAGATATTAATTTTTCAGAAGCTTAGTTAATTTTGGATTTTATTAAGTTGAAAGCAGGTGGTTTTCTGTTTTGTTTTTGTTTTTTGTTTGTTTTTGGGTCACACCCGGCAGCGCTCAGGGGTTCCTCCTGGCTCTACGCTCAGAAATCAGCCCTGGCAGGCTCGGGGGACCATATGGGATGCCGGAATTCGAACCATCGACCTTCTGCATGCAAGGCAAACACCTTACCTCCATGCTGTCTCTCCGATCCTGCTGGTGGTTTTCTGTCCTGGAGAGGTGATTCAATGGTTGAGAGCATTCTTTTTTTTTTTTTTTGTCTTTGTTTTTGTTTTTTGGGTCACACCCAGCAGTGCTCAGGGGTTACTCCTGGCTCTACACTCAGAAATCACTCCTGGCAGGCTCAGGGGATCATATGGGACGCCAGGATTCGAACCACTGACCTTTTGCATGAGAGGCAAACGCCTCAACTCCATGCTATCTCTCTGACCCCTAGAGCATTCTTTATATGCAGGAAACTAGGATCTAGTCTTCACATGGTTCCCCAAATACAACTGGAGTAATTTCCATGTACCAAGACAGGAGTAGCGTGAGGTTTCTAGGTGTGACTCCCCCAAAAATGTAATTTTCTAATGAGGTAGGTTAAAAAAATGCCATGCCTAGCTTTCCCAGTATGTTTTACATTAAATTAGAATATTAACCATAGCATATTGTAACATATGTAATTTCAGAGGTTGGGGGTATACAGTATTGGGATTAGAGCCCACACAAGACATGCATCCAAGTCTTGTTCAATCCCCAGTACTGCATTGTCTCCTGAGCATAGTCCTTAAGGCCTGCCTCGATCCTGGAGATAGCTCAGGTGGTTATGAGCTCTCAGCCAGGTATCTTTTTTTATAATTTTACATCGTGTGTATGTGTATGTAAAATTTTATAATTTTACATCGGCGGTGCTCAGGGGTTACTCCTGGCTGTCTGCTCAGAAATAGCTCCTGGCAGGCACGGGGGACCATATGGGACACCGGGATTCGAATCAACCACCTTTGGTCCTGGATCGGCTGCTTGCAAGGCAAACACCGCTGTGCTATCTCTCCGGATCCGCAAGGCAGATTTCTTAACCTCTGTAATATCTCTCTGGTTCCACTGTGTATTGCTTAGTTGTTATTTTATTTATGCATACATTTGAGGTTATAGATTATTTGACATTTTGATTTCCCTTGGTTTCATTCTCAAGTGTAGAACTGAAACATTAAAATAATGAAATATAAAAAAATGAATGATGGTCTGTGATTGCTTTCTTGAAAAAGCATTTTAATTGTTATTTACCTTGTAGTAACAACATTTTTATTGTAATCTGTAATTTTTATGTAAACATAATGTAAGATCATACAGCATGACTTTTGCTTAATATTACTTTCCTGTTAAATATTTATCTTGTAAGTATCTGTTCATGCTAGAATAATTTTTATGAATTAGTCATTG
This sequence comes from Suncus etruscus, assembly GCF_024139225.1. Taxonomy (NCBI): domain Eukaryota; kingdom Metazoa; phylum Chordata; class Mammalia; order Eulipotyphla; family Soricidae; genus Suncus; species Suncus etruscus. Next base: position 174,843,897 of record NC_064848.1, on the reverse strand, counting down.
GACTTTCAGGTTGCTATAAAATTTTACTTCTGTAAATAGCTATTACTACTATCTATTGTAATTACATACAGACAGCTATTGTTTGAAGGTGGTTTTCTTTTTTTGAAGGGCAAATTTTTTTTTTTTTTGAAGGGCAAATTTTTATACTTTTTTTTTTTGTTTTGTTTTTTCATGCCACACCCGTTTGATGCTCAGGGGTTACTCCTGGCTAAGCGCTCAGAAATCGCCCCTGGCTTGGGGGGACCATATGGGACTCCGGGGATCAAACTGCGGTCCTTCCTTGGCTAGCGCTTGCAAAGTAGGCACCTTACCTCTAGCACCATCTCGCCGGCCCCATTTTTTGCTTTTTCTATTCTCAGAGAAAAATAATAGAATTAGTCAAAAATGATAGATTTAAGATATGAAATAAGCTATCTGAACTAATATACTAAGGTCATGTCTTTATGTAAGTTTATTTCTTTTTCTCCAAGCAGGTTGGCAACATTATACAAGTCACCGAGTCAGAAGGAAACTACGGTGCCATTTGAAATCACAGTCAGTATTATTTGGTTAGAGCGGGTCTCTGTGTTGGTGGGCAGTGATTATCTGAAGAGAGCATTTACAAGTTGATTTTGTTAACTTCTGTAGGCAGCAAACATATTTCAGGACAGCTTTTGATGCTTAGAACATTATCCTCAAAATAGTAGTATACATAGGGAATATTCTAGTCACAATTGGACTGGAATGAATTCTTAAGAACAGAGAAAATATTTGTAGGGTAGTATGTTCTAGCCCATATGCAATGCCAGGCTATTAAAAGTGTTTTGGGGGCTGGAGCAATAGATAGCACAGCATAGGCCATTTGCCTTGCAAGTGGCCAACTCGGGTTCTGTCCCTAACATTCCCTATAGTCCCTTGAGCATACCAGGCATAATTTCTGAGCACAGAGCCAGGAGTAACCCCTGAGTACTATCAAATATGTCCCAAAACCCCCCAAAAATATTTTGGGGGATGAAGGGGTTGTACCTTGGCTGTGCTCAAGTCTTATTCCTTGCTCTGTGCTCAGGGATCATTGCTGGCAGTGTGTGAGGCAAGCACATTAGCTATTCAGACACAGGATATGAAAAAGTTTTTGTTTATTTGCCTTTGGATCACAGCTGGATGTGCTCAAGGCTCACTCCTGGTGGTTCTCTAGGGATCATTTGGGTGCCAGGAATTGAGCCTAAATAGGCCTCTTAGCAGGCAGTAGCTCTATCCACTGTGCTATCCAGGGATAAAACTCAGGTCAGCTGTATGCTAGGCAAGCACCTTGCCTGTAGTTCTATCTCTCTGGCCTTGATATTAAAGATTTTTAGGGAGACTAGGGTCTGCCACCAAGATTGGAACACATGCTTTGATCTTCTGCACCATATCACTCCCTGAGCATGCCACTCAGAGTACAACCACGCACCATTTGATGCAACCCAAAAGCAACAGTAAAAGGTTTTTTGTCTTGTTTTGGTTATGGGGCTCACCTGTAGGTGCTTGGGGGTTATTCTTGGCTTTGTGCTAAGGAATCACGTTTTTTTTTTTTTTTTTTTTTTTTTGGTTTTGGGGCCTTACCCGGCAGCACTCAGAGGTTACTCTTGATTCTGCACTTCGAAATTACTCCTGGCAGGTTCTGGGGGGCCATATGGGACACCAGGGATCGAACCCAGGTTGGATGCATGCAAGGCAAATGCCCTACACTCTGTGCTATTGCTCCAGCCCCCTCAGAGGCTGACAGAACTTGGGGTCCATATGTGGTGCCAGGGATTGAACCCTAATTTGGTTGCATGCAAGGCAAGCACCCTATTCACTGTGCTATCTCTTCCACCCCCCAAAAAGAATTCTATTTTTATTTCTTGGATCCACACACATCGGCACTTAGGGGTTACTCCTAGCTCTAAGCTCCGAAATTACTCCTGGTAGGCTTTGGAGATCACATAGAATGTCAGGAATCAAACCCTGATTGGCCGCATGCAAGCCAAACTCCCTACTTTCTGTGCTATCACTCTGGCTCCAAAAGAGATTTTAAAGTGAAAGTTTACAGAAGAGAAAAGAAATTACAAAAATATTATTTTGTGGGGCCGGAGAGATAGCATGGAGGTAAGGCTGCCTTTCATGCAGGAGGTCATCGGTTCGAATCCCGGCGTCCCATATGGTCCCCCGTGCCTGCCAGGAGCAATTTCTGAGCCTGGAGCCAGAAATAACCCCTGAGCACTGCCAGGTGTGACCCAAAAACCACACACACACACAAAAAAAAAAACCATATATATATATTATTTTGTTCTATAGATATAGCTCTATTCACGCCTACCAAATAGATCCCATTATATGGCAGGGGTTGAGGTTGTGGTGTTTGGGCCATACTCAGCAGTAACTAGGTGTCTAGTCCTTAGTTTTGTGTTCTTGGTATACAAGGGACCATATTAAGGACCTTCCCTTACATACAACCACACCTACCTCTGCTCTGTGGGCCATACTATGACATACATGGATTGAGTCATGGCATCAAGCATACAGAACATATATTCAGTCCAGTGAGGTTTCTCTGACCCAGAACACACATTTTAGACTGAAAGATGCATATTTATCAATATCGATTACCTATATTCTTTACCATCTCTTGTTGGGGGTGGAGGCATCTTTTTCTTAAAGGGCAAAATCATAAATAGGGCTAGGGAGCTAACTCATAGGGTCCTGGAATGCCTGGGTATGATCTTTGTCACCTGATGATTTCTCTTGGCATTGCTGGTAGTGGTTCCCAAGCTGAGAGTTCGCTGTGAACCCCTGGGGTGTGAGAGCTAAAACCCAACAACAATAAGAAAGTAGAATCAGATTTTGAAACTGAATTGTCCATTTAAAGTCTCTGTACTTCCAAGGTGAATTTAAGTAAAATCTTTTCTTTTCTTTCTTTTTTTTTTTTTTGTTTTTGTTTTTGTTTTTTTTTTTTTGGCTACACCCATTTGATGCTCAGGAGTTACTCCTAATAGCCCATGGTCCTTCCTTGGCTAGTGCTTGCAAGGCAGACACCTTACCTCTAGTGCCACTTCGCCAGCCCCCCCCACCTTTTTTTTTTGTTTTTGGGCCACACCCGGCTATGCTCAGGGGTTACTCCTGGCTCTCTGCTCAAAAATAGCTCCTGGCAGGCACGAGGGACCATGTGGGACGCTGGGATTCGAACCAACCACCTTAGATCCTGGATCGGCCACTTGCAAAGCAAACACCGCTGTGCTATCTCTCTGGCCCCATAAGATTAGGTAGTTTGTTTTTTTTTTAATTTTTTGTTTTGTTTTTGGGTCACACCTGCCACCGATCAGGGGTTACTCCTGGCTTTATGCTCAGAAATCGCTCCTGGCAGGCTTAGGGGACCATATGAGATGCCGGGATTCGAACCATCGACCTTCTGCATGAAAGGCAAACGCCTTACCTCCATGCTATCTCTCCGGTCCCCATTTAAGTAAATTCTAATTGGAGACTATATTATGGAGTATCTAATTGTGGAAATTAATTTGTCAAGCACCTACATAATTAGTGCATGTTACTTCCATTCAGTTCTTTTAATTGAGCCTCCTATAAAACTTGTTAGAATTGTCTTTTAGGGGCCGGAGAGATAGCATGGAGGTAAGGCGTTTGCCTTTCATGCAGAAGGACAGCGGTTCAAATCCTGGCATCCCATATGGTCCCCTGTGCCTGCCAGGGGCAATCTCTGAGCATAGAGCCAGGAATAACCCCCGAGCGCTGCCGGGTGTGGCCCCCCCAAAAAACAATTAAAAAAAAAAGAAAAGAATTGTCTTTTAGAAAATATAATGAAATGCTTTTATTTGCTTTTTTTGTTTTGTTTTGTTTTGTTTTGGTTTGGGGACCAATTCTAGCGGTGCTCCTGGCTTACTCCTAGTTCTGTGCTCAAGGATCATTCTTGGTAGTGTTCAGGGGACATTACGTTATGCCAGGGATTCAAATCAGGGACAGCAGGAATACAAGACCATCTTAACTCTTGTGCTATCTCCCCAACCCCAATGTAACTTACTGCTGTTTCTGTATACATGTATATTGATAAGTGTATACATGGGCTGAAGAGATAATTCATGTACTTTGCACGCAACAGGCACAGGTGGCCCAATTTGATCTCTGGTGCTACATGGTCCCTACAACTCTTCTGTGAGTAGTCCTTGAGTACTGCAGATGTGACCCCCCCTAAAAAATAAGACAAAAAATACCCACTCCAGCTATCCATGTATAATAGATACAGCCTTGACTTAGACACCTATAAATTAGTCTCTTTATTCACAGCAGTTGATGACCAGTTCCAAGAATAAAATTGTTCTTTTATTAGTTACTTAAAAATATTTGGTTAGACACATTGCTATTTTACTTGTTCTTTTTTTTATTTTGGTTTTTGGGCCACACCTGGTGACACTCAGGGTTTACTCCTGGCTATGTGCTTAGAAATTGCTCCTGACTTGGGGTACCATATGGGATGCTGGGGATTGAACTGAGGTCTGTCCTGGGTCAGCCATGTGCAAAGCAAACGCCCTACCGCTGCTTTATCGCTCCAGCCCATTTTAGTTGTTCTTAAGACGTATAGTTTTTTCCTTTTTGTTTCTTCCTCAGTCCCCTAGACATGTATTTTTTTTAATTTTGCAGCCTCAAGGATTTAGAGATGCTGTTGTTGCTACTGCGTCTTCGTCGCCAGCAGAAGGTTCACTAAATCCCCGGAAACGATCACGAGAATCAGAATAAGAACAGAAATCCAAAGACTTGTCAGAGTATATTGTATTTGTTGATGTTCTTAGTTGTAAGCATATAGGTTCATGGTGTAGTGTGTGTTTATATTTAGTGTGTGTTTTTATTTTAATAAAGTGATTAATGAATCAGGTGAAGTAAATGGGAAAATAAATACTTTTTAAGTAAAAGCAGTATTCTGCAGTTATGTTTTGCCCTCTTTTAGTTTTCAGTAACATTCATTAGGGATGACACAATTATTGTGTTTTACTGTTCTGGAAAGCTTCATCTCCTGGGGCAAGTCTGAATTTCACATTTAAACTATTTTCCTACTCTCTTTCCCAATATTCTAAGAAATGCTAAGAAGAAAAGATATTTTCACATATCCATGTGTTATATTGTGTACTTGTACCCTTGTTCTCTGCTTACTTGAATATGCACTTTGATTATTTTTAATATTTATTTATTTATGTATTTTGTTTTTGGGTCACACACAATGGTGCTCAGGGGTTACTCCTGGCTCTGCACTCAGAAATTGCCCCTGGCAGGCTCGGGGGACCATACGGGATGCTGGGATTCGAACCACCATCCTTATGGATGCGAGGCAAATGCCTTACCTACATGCTATATCTCCGGCCCCACACTTTGATTTTTTTTATATTTATTAATTTTGTTTTTGGGTCACCTGGCTCTGCGCTCAGAAATTGCTCCTGGCAGGCACAGGGGATCATATGGGATGCCAGATTCGAACCACCGTTCATCTCAGATCGGCTGCATACAAGGCAAACACCTCCAGCTCCTTCACTGTGATTTTTATTTTTTTATTTTTATTTTTTTTGTGTGTGTTTTTTTGGGTCACACCCGGCAGTGCTCAGGGGTTATTCCTAGCTCCAGGCTCAGAAATTGCTCCTGGCAGGCACAGGGGACCATATGGGGCACCGGGATTTGAACCAATGACCTCCTGCATGAAAGGCAAACGCCTTACCTCCATGCTATCTCTCTGGCCCCCGTGATTTTTAAAACATGGCTCATTTTTGTTTTAGGGCCACACCTGCTGATAATCAGGGATAACTCCTGGCACTATGCTTAGGAGTTATTTCTTCAGGGCTAAGGGGACTATATGGGATGCCAGAAATAGAATTCTGGCCAGCTGAATGCTAGATACCAGGCCTGGCAGGTTCAGGAGAAGATAATACCGGGGATTGAACTTAGGTTTGCATTGTGCTATGGCTCTGGCTCCTCTCTCTCTTTCCTATTCCTCTTGGTACTGTCCTTTCGTCTTTTGTTGTAGTATCTCTACTTGTCTAATTTTGAGGTCTCTATCAAATATTGGATTCTTGAGTGTTTCAAAATCCTCTAAAAACTTTTTTTGGTTATGCTGAGTACTTTTCTCTTAAAAGTTTTGTATTAAGTGGGGGGTGTTCTTTTTATGACTAAAACCAAACTACAAACATGTTTGTAATCATGGTGCTTAAATAAAGATATTAAAATTAAAAAGTTTTGTATTTAAAGTTCTTATCTAATAGAGATAGGAACACACTAATTTTGTAAATAGTTGGGCCTTACACCCTGAACATTGTCATAATGACTTGGCTTAGGCCTCAGAAGATTGGGCATTCACCCCTGCACCGTGGATACCATCTACAGAAACAACCACAGTTGTCAATAACATCACTAGGAAGCAAACCTCTACCAGGGAAGACCCTACCACTGGCCTGGCATTGACTTACTCCAAAGAGGGTCCTTTTAACACCCAGACAACTTAGCAACAGCAACAACCTGCTCTCAGGGCAGGACTCTCCTCATTGCCCTCTAAGGGTGAGGTGAAACTAGACGATGCTCCACACCATCCTGACTTCAATGTAGGATATGCACAGAAACCAGGATCTCTCAGTACAGAAACCTGACATCAACAACAGTGATTGTTTGAAAAAATTTTACTGGAACCACAGAGAATGACTCAAGGGTAGAAAAATCTAGTATGCCTGGGGCCCAGAGTTGGTCTTATGCCAGAATACTTCAGGGGTAAGGACTCCTTCTATTTAGGCCAAGGCTTTTTCTTTCTATTTCCCCCATATTTTGCTGGGCCTATGCAAACAATTACCACTCTCACACCCTTTTTACTGTATTTCTTTAAATCTTATCCTTAAAAAAAAAAAAAAGCTTACTAAACCTGCTATTGCTTTAATGAGTGCATTGGTGATACAATAATTTTCACTAATATACTTGCTATTGAACTTTTCTTTTCCATTTTTTAGTTTTTTTGGGGAGTTGGGGGGCCCACACCTGGTGATGCTCAAGAGTTACTCCTGGCTATGTGCTCAGAAATTGCTCCTGGCTTGGGGGAACATATGGGACACCGAGGGATCGAACAGCAGCCCATCCTATGTTAGCGCTTGCAAGGCAGAGCCTTACCACTAGTGCCACCACTCGTGCCACCACTCCAGCCGTAGTTTTTTTTTTAATTTTTTTTTATTTTTCTTTTTTCAATAAATTTGCTTTAGATCATCTTGAAACAAGTATATTATGATCAGTTATATCAAATATGTGATGCATTTAATTTAATTTTTTTTAGGCTAGTCAAGTGAAGCAGTGGGAGTGGAGAAGAAATAAAGAAATCTGTAATTGGCTGTGATCAATTAGTTGTAAACACCACTGCACTCGGACCAGCTAAATAAATTTATTTTTAAAAGTTGTGTATTTACAGTAGACGATAACTTTAAATTATTGGATATTATATATTGTAATAATAGTATTTTAGAGTTTTTAGCGATAATGGTATTTTCTGTCCCTGAATAACTCTTCTGTAGCTAATTATACATAGAATAAACATAATTTGGGGCCAGAGAGAGAGCATTGAGGTAGGGCATTTGCCTTGCATGCAGAAGGACAGTGGTTCGAATTCTGGTATCCCATATGGTCCTGCGAGCCTGCCAGGAGCGATTTCTGAGTGTAGAGCCAGGAGTAACCCCTGAGCACTGTTGGTTGTGACCCAAAAACGAACAACGGAAAAAAAAAAAGAAACGTAATTTACTAGGACTTTTATGAGAGTGAAAGTAAGCACTGCTAGCAATTATGGGATAGTAGACATAAAGTAAAACTCAGAGAAATCAGTTAAATAATCCTAATTGTGTAAGACTAATTTCAGATGACTATTTCAGGACAGGGTAACTGAATATTCACATGTTTTGGAACCAGAGCAATAGCATGGCGCACAGCCATCCTGGGTTTAAAAGTTTTATTTCTAGGTTTTAAGATATTTAAACATTTTATTTTAACTACTGCAGACATTGTAAAATGTAATCATTGTAATCTTATATTGAATTTGTTCAGAGAATAAGATCCATAGAGTTAAGGGGTTGAAAATGATTAATTATTGATGTTAACCAACTGTCTATAAATAGAATCTTTTATAAAGCATTTTTTAAAACACTGTACTTTAAAAATTGAAAAATAGCCCCAATCTCTCTACCTTTTCTCTCCCCTCTCCCATTTTCTCTCCTCCTCCTCCCTCTCCTCTTCTCCTTTCCCTCCTTTTCTCTCCCTTTCGTTCTCTCACCCTCCCTCTTCTTTTCTCTCCCTCTCTGCTGCTTCTCTCTCCTCTCCATAAAATAAGAAAAATATATACAAAAATAAAACTACTCTGAAGAGCCTTAGGACTCTGAATGTAGACAAAATTAAATATACTTATTTTTGTTATCATCTTTAAATAATTATTTAATAGCCTTTCCAAGTTAGTATTATTAAGATATTTGTTTTTGAGCCATACCTCATGATGCTAACCGATTATTTTTGGCTTTCTGCACTCGGGTGACCGGTGCTCAGGGGACTATATGGTATGCCTAGGATTGAAGTTGGGTCAGCCAAGTGCAAGTCAAGTGTCCTATCCACTGTACTATCTCTCCTAAAATACTTATTTTTTCTGGTTATAATTAGTCTTCTTTGACTATCATAACAAAATAATATAGAGAATTTTCTCACAATACTGGAGTCTTGAAGATAAGCTCAGAGTGCCAACATGGTCTGCTTCTGGGGGGCCTCCATTTCTGAATTATAGAAAGCGTTTTCTGCTGTGTGAGAAGGCTTTCCTTGGTGAATGTTCTTAGCTTTTTTTGGGGGGGGGGTGAGGGAATTGTAGGGAAGCTTCCAAACAGTATTAGGAGAATGGCTGAAGTTGAGGTCTTGGGGATGAGGGATTCAGTGCCTTGGGTCTAAGAATCCTTGCACCAGTGCCAGGACCTCCAGGATTCCCTGACAGTGTTTGGGATATCTCTTGGGCCTTACCCAGTGGTGTTGAGGCTTCTGAGGATACATCTGTCAATGCTTAGAAATCATGCAGTGCTGGAGTTCAAGTTGGGGGGTCTGAAGTTCCAGGTTCTTTTTTTTGGGGGGACCACACCTGGTGACACTCGGGTTACTCCTGGCTATGCACTCAGAAATCGCTCCTGGCTTGGGGAACCATATGGGATGCTAGGGAATCAAACCACTGTCTGTCCTGGGTCAGCCGCGTATAAGGGAAAAGCCCTACTGCTGCACCATCACTCCAGCCCTGGGTTCTTTGTTTTTAGACTATACCCAGCTGCTCTCAAAGTGTACTCCCATCTCTAAGCTCAGATATTACTCCTGGGAGGCTAAGGGGACTAAATGGGATGCCAGGAGTTGAACTGGGGTTGGCAGTGTGCAAGGCAAACACCCTACTCACGTTGCTATCACTCCAGCCTCGAGAGGCGGTCCTTTTTTTGGGGGGAGAGATCACACCTATCGGCATTATCCGGGTTACTCCTGGCTCTGTGCTCAGAATTTGCTCCCTGCAGGCATGGGGGACCATTTGGGATGCTGGGATTTGAGCCACCATCTGTCCTGGATCGGCTGTGTGCAAGGCAAACATCCTGCCGCTGTGCTATCTCTCTGGCCCCTCGAAGCAGAGTCAATCAGTTGACAGGTGTCTGTTCTCACAAGGCCCTAACCCTATCGTGAGGGCCCTGCTCATATTCCTTGCTTAACTATAATTAACTCTTGTGTTTATTTGTTTTTAATTTTGGGCCATACTCAATGATGCTCAGAGGTTACGCCTGGCTTTGTACTCAGGAATTAACTCTAGCACTATATGGACTATATGGGGTGCCAGAGATCAAATTCAGGTCAACCACATATGAGACAAATAAATGCCTTTCCTGCTGCAAATCAGGACAAACCTTAAATGTCTCTTGAAAATTCTTTTGATATATAAAGTGTCAGAGAGTCCTAAATAGTATGGGAAAGTAAACATATATAAAAAATTTGGGAGGGGCACATCTGGCGGTGCTCAGGGGTTACTCTGGCTCTGCACTTAGAGGTCATTACTGGTGGTGCTCAGGGGACTATTGGGATGCTAGATATAGAACCCAGGTTAGGGCCCGGAGAGATAGCACAGCGGCGTTTGCCTTGCAAGCAGCCGATCCAGGACCAAAGGTGGTTGGTTCGAATCCCGGTGTCCCATATGGTCCCCCGTGCCTGCCAGGAGCTATTTCTGAGCAGACATCCAGGAGTAAACCCCTGAGCAATGCCGGGTGTGGCCCAAAAAACAAAACAAAACAAAACACAAAAGAACCCAGGTTAGCCATGTGCAAGGCAAATGCCCTACATGCTGTACTATTGATCTGGCCTCTAAGTATATACAATTTTTTTTTTTTTTTTTTTTTTTTTTTTTTTTTTTTTTTTTTTTTTTTTTGGTTTTTGGGCCACACCCTGTGACGCTCAGGGGTTACTCCTGGCTATGCGCTCAGAAGTTGCTCCTGGCTTCTTGGGGGACCATATGGGCTACCGGGGGGATCGAAACCGCGGTCCCGTCCTAGGCTAGCAGTGGCAAGGCAAGCACCTTACCTTCCAGCGCCACCCGCCCGGCCCCACAATTTTTTAATTAAGTTATGACCTGCTTATTTAATTTTTATGGTTTTGGTTTGTTTTAGGGACACACCTGGCAAGTGCTCAGGAATTACTCCCTGGCTCTACACTCAGGAATCACTCTTGGAGGGCTCAGAGGACCATAATAGGATGCCCCAGGATTGAATCTGGGTCAGTTTTGTACAATGCAAGCATCCTACTCACTATACTATGACTCCAGCTCCTGCATTTTAATTTATTTTTGTATGTTTTGTTTTTGGTGTGCTATACCAGATATACTCAGATCTCTTGTCTCTGCACTCAGGAGATCACTCCTGGTGGGAGTAGGGAGACCATATAGAGTGCCAGGGATTGAACTCAGGTCGAGCTGCAGATGCAAAAGCAAACATCCTAGACAATGTACTCTGACCCCTGACCTGCTTTTTAAAAGTCTGGGGATATAATGGGCTGAAATGCATCTTTGATATGCTGGAGCCCCAGTTTTGGTTCACATACTGCATGGTAGGAATGAGCAGTGCTGAGCAACATCCACCACGTTGATGTCCTTCCAATTTTCTATGTATTTGAGGGGGATAGTGCTTGGGGTCACACTGGGAGTCTCAGGAGTAATTCTTGGCACTGTGCTCAGGAATGACCACTGGCAGTACTCAGAGGACCATATTTACTTTTGTTTTTGGGTAACACCTGAGTATGATTAGAACTTAACTCCTAGCTCTGAACTCAGAGGGTCATGCCTGGTGAGCTTGGAGAACCATATGTAGTATCAGGGATTAAACCTGGGTCCACTGTGCACAGGCAAGTGTATTACCCATTGTACTATCTCTCCCACCCATTATGATAGTTTTTTATTTTTTTAGGTTTTTTTTTGGGCGGGGGTCACATCCGGTGGTGCTCAGGGGTTACTCCTTGCTCTGCACTCAGAAATTACTCCTAGCAGGCACAAGGGACCATATGGGATGCCAGTATTCGAACCACCGTCTGTCTTGTCAGGCTGTTTACAAGGCAAATGCTCTACCACTGTACTATCTCTCCAGCCCCCTTTATGATAGGTTTTAATAGTTGTGCATAATTAAAATTTTTTGTTGTGTTTTTTGTTTGTTTGTTTGTTTTTGAGCCACATCTAGCTGTGCTCAGGGTTACTCCTGGGTCCTGTGCTCAGATATCACTCCTGGCAGGCTCGGGAGACCAAATGGAATGATGGGGATCAACCTAGGTTGATCGTGTGCAAGGCAAACATCCTCCTCACTATGCTATTGCTCTGACCCCTTAAAGATTTCTTGTTGGCAGGGCCAGAGAGGTGGCGCTAGAGGTAAGGAGTCTGCCTTATAAGTGCTAGCCTAGTCAGGGCTATTTCTGAGTACATAGTCAGGAGTAACCCCTGAGCGTTAAAGGATGTGGCCCAAAAAACCAAAAAAAATTTTTCTTGTTGGTGTTTGAGTAATATATGAATACATATTTTATTATTGGGTCACACTTAGCTGTTTTATTGGGTGCTATTCTGAATTAGTGCTCCATCATTGCTTCTGAGGGTGCTCAGGGGAACATGCAGTGCTGAGGGTCCCTCATGGTCATGCAGAGCATATACTCCTGACCAGTGAACTATCTCTCCAGCTCCATGTATTTTTTTAAGGGAAGTTATGGTTTGTATTACCTTTTTTTTTTTCAAACGTTTTTTTTTTTTTTTTCTCTTTTTTTGTTATTTTGGGTCACACCTGGTGGTGCTCAAGGGATACTCCTGGCTCTGCACTCAGAAATTTGCTCCTGGCAGGCTCGAGGGACCATATGAGATACCAGGAGTAAAACCAGTGTCCATCCTGTGTTGGCCTCGTGCAAGGCAGACACCCTGCTGCTGTGCTATTGCTCTGGCCCTTGTTTGTATTAATTTTCTAGTACTGGTGAAACAAATTACCACTGAATCTGTGACTTAATGGGATATAAATTATTATCGCAGAAAATAATTTCACAGGATTGAAGTCCAGGTATCACAGGCCTACATTCCTTCTCAAGTCTAAGGGAAATATTCTTCCTTGCCCTCTCTAGCTTCTAAAGACCATCTGCATTCCTTGGCTCACAGCCCGTCTTTAAAAACAGCAATGTAATGTCTTACAGTCCCTCTTTCTCTATTTCCATCACCTTTTTCCTCATTGTCTCCTCTTTTATAGACAACTGTGATTGCATTTAGGGCTTAGTCAGACAATCCAGAGTCATCTCCCATCTCAAGATACTTGATCACATATGTAAAATCTCTTGGCAAATAAATTAACTCACAATTCCAAGAATAAAGGTGTAAACATTTGAGGAGCTATTATTTTACCCTTCAACTTCTGTAACATGATTCAAAAAATAAGATTCTTCCCACTCCTGAAAAAAAAAAAAAAAGAAAGGAAGAAAAGGGCTGAGGAGATAATACAGCAGGTAGGGTGCTTGCCTTGAATGAGGCTGGCTAGGGTTCAAGCCCGAGTACCCCCATATGGTCTCTTGAGCATTACTAGGAATGATTCCTGAGTGCAGAGTTAACAGTTAACTTCTGAGCATCTCCAGGTTCCTTCTGCTGTACCTCTGACCCAAAATTAACAGACCCACAAAATGCCAATCAGTCAGCTTTCACATGCACAGCATACTTCCGTGTCCTCACTATGAAAGAAGTGGTTCTGCATCTGGTGCTGGAGGCAGGTCTCAACCCAGGCAGCTGCAAATTTTAAATAATACTGTCCACAGGATGCTCAACAAGACCCCCTGCTGACTACAGCATGTGCAAGTAGGAATCCCAGGAAAACATAATATTGCTGTGTTTTTTCTTAAAGAAAGAGATTTTCTATTTATTCCCTCCTCACTTCCTGTCCTTTCCAGTCTCTACCTCTCTTCCTTTCCTTCTCTCCCATCCCATTTTCCCTCCCTTTTCTCCCTCTCTCCCTTCCTTCTTTCCTTCTTTCCTTCCTTCCTTCCTCCCTTCCTCCCTCCCTGTCTCCTTCCTCCCTCCCTAGTTTCCTTCCTTCCTCCTTCCTCCTTCCTTCCTCCCTCCCTCCCTTCTTTCCTTCCTTCCTCCTTCCCCTTCCTTCCTCCTTCCCTTCCTTCCATTCATCTTTCCTCCCTCCCTCTCTCCCTCCTTCCCTTCCTTCCCTCCTTCCCTCTCTTCCTCCCTCCTTACCTTTCTTCCCTCTCACCCTTCCTTCCTTTCTTTCCTCATTCCCTCCCTTACTTCCTTCTTTCCTTCCTTCTTTCCCTACTTCTCTCCTTCCCCCCACCTTCCTCCCTCACTGGACTTCACACACAAAAAAGCAGAAACTGGGCCCGGAGAGATAGCACAGCAGCGTTTGCCTTGCAAGCAGCCGATCCAGGACAAAAGGTGGTTGGTTCGAATCCCGGTATCCCATATGGTCCCCTGTGCCTGCCAGGAGCTATTTCTGAGCAGACAGCCAGGAGTAACCCCTGAGCACAGCCGGGTGTGACCCAAAAATCAAAAAAAAAAAAAAAAAAAAAAGGCAGAAACTGCCACTGAGACACCTTACCAGCCTGGGAAGCCTTTCTAAACCACTTTCTATCAATGCAACCAGTAAACCTTTGAAATAAAACTTAAATCTGAAATTCATAAAAGCTTATTCAATACTAACACATGTCATACTGTATATAAACTTTTACTTTTGATAGTCCTTAACATCTATTCAAATATTTGTGAATTTCTTTGACAAGGGTGATTATTTCACATATACAGAAGCATACAATAAACTAATATAACATTAGAGGCTGAGAAGAGAATTCAGAAGGGTAGGGAGGGTGCTTGCCTTGCATGTGGCCAACCCAGGCTCAATCCTCAACATCTATATTCATAGACCACTAGTATGGTCTCTGCCCCACTAGGAGTGATTCCTGAATGCAGAGCTAGGAGTAAACTAAGTACCCCCCGCCAGTTTCTTCTCCCCCCTAAATACTTAGTTATAAAACTTAGAAATAAAGGGATGGTATTCCTTAAGTGATTTGCCCATATACTTTAAAGCTTGAAAAGCATTGGGACAGGACTTATTACCTTTTTTTTTTGGAGGGGGGGACCCACCACTCGGTGGCACTCAGGATTTATTCCTGGCTCTGTGCTCAGAAATTGCTCCTGGTAGGCACAGGGGGACCATAATGGGATGCCAGAAATTGAACCCAGGTCCATCGTTGGCTGCATGCAAGGCAAATGAATTACTGCTGTGCTATTGCTCCGGCCTCTTATTAACCATTTTTTACAGATGTATTCATAGATGGCCATTCCATTTATGAAATGGAAAGAAAAAAATGATCTGGGGGGGAAACAATGGTTCCTTGACATTTTGAAGGCTTTATTTGCCAAAGACTTAACTCCTTCTCAATTACATAAGAAATTTTCCTAGGTCTTTTCTGTTTCTTGATCTAACTCAGTCTATGATCAAATGGCTGTGTTATCACACAGCTTATGGCTCACTCAAAACCCTAAATTAACCAGCAAATTGGTTTCACCCCTGACCAACCAATGATTGGCATCCATCTTTAGTCTTGTGTGGCTAGACAGTATGAGAACTCCAAATGATGTTTATCATGTTGACACTAACACTGCAATTTCTGTTAATTAAGCCACATTCAAGTGTGAGACACCAGTGTAATGTGCTGGCATCAACTTTGTTATTGATTTTTCTCCTTTGCAGTGCTAGTACTAACGGTCACCCTTTTTGGTAATTTTATTTGCCCATGTAAAGAAGTATACACATCAAAAATGTATCCAGGGGCTAAAGTGATAGTAAGCAAGTAGGGCATTTGCTTTCTACACAGCTGACCCCAGGTTTAGGTCATTTAGGCTAACCAGTACCCATACCATATGGTCCTGTGAGCCCCTACAGGAGTAAGTCCTGAGCATAGAACCAGGAATAAACAATAAGCATCACAAGGTGTAACCCCAAACCCCCTCCTCAAAAATACATGACTGCATTTTTCAGACATGCAGATAATATTTTGTTTGTTTTTGGCCCATACCTGGTGGTGCTCAGGGTTTACTCCTGGTTCTGTGCTCAGGGGATCCTATGGGTTGCTGGAGATCAAACCTGGGTTAGCTATGTTCAAGGCAAACACACTACTCACTGCACTATCTCTCCATCCCTAAATTTTTGCTTGTTTTAGAGGCTACCCCTTGATTGCTCAGGGCTTACTCCTGGATATATTCTCAGAGAAATCGTTTGTTGATGCTCAGGGCTTATTGACTTACCATTTGAGGTGCCAAAGATTGATCTTGGGTTGGCTACAAGGCTAGTGCCCTACTCACTATATCTTTGCAACTCTAACATTTGCTCAGGAGTGACATTTTGTGTTGCTTGGGGGACCATATGTCGTGTTAGAGTTTGAATCAAATTCTATTACATGCTCATTGGTGGTGGGAAGGTTGCACTGGTGAAGGGGGGTGTTCTTTTCGATAACTGAAACCCTACTACAAACATATTTGTAAGTATAGTGCTTAAATAAAGATATTTAATTTTAATTTTCTTTTTTGTTTCGGTTTTTGGGTCTCACCTGGCAGTGCTCAGGGGTTACGCCTGGCTCTATGCTCAGAAATTGCTTCTGACAGGCTCAGGGGACCAAATGGGATGCCGGGATTCGAACCACCATCCTTCTGCATGCAAGGCAAATGCTCTAACCTCCATGCTATCTCTCCGGCCTCCTTTATTTTATTTTATTTTATTTTATTTTACTTTATTTATTTATTTTGTTTTTTTGGTCCACACCCATTTGATGCTCAGGGGTTACTCCTGGCTAAGCGCTCAGAAATTGCCCCTGGCTTGGGGGGACAATGGAACACCAGGGGATCAAACCTCGGTTCCTTCCTTGGCTAGCGCTTGCAAGGCAGACACCTTACCTCTAGCGCCACCTTGCCGGCCCCCCTTTATTTTATTTAAATTTTTTTTTTTTTTTTTGGTTTTTGGTTTTTGGGTCACACCCTGCAGCTCTCAGGGGTTACTCCTGGCTCCACACTCAGAAATCAACTCTGGCAGACTCAGGGGACCATATGGGATGCTGGGATTTGAACCACCATCCTTCTGCATGCAAACAAATGCCTTACCTCCATGCTATCTCTCGGGCCCCCTAAAGATATTATTTAAAAAAGAAAAATTTGATTACTTCCTTAATTTCTACACTATTTCTTTGTTGTTATTTTTTGAGGGTGTATACACCTAGTGATCCTCAGGGGTTACTTCTAGCTCTGTACTCAGGAATTACTCCTGGTGGTGTTCAGGGGACCATAAGGATGCTGGAGATTAAACCTGGTTTGGCCGCATGCAAAGCAAGCTCCCTACCTACTGAACTGTCACTCCAGATCCAACATAGTCTGTATTTGAAGGAGCTTCCTGCATAAACACCAGGAGGCCTACTTTGAAAAGCATTTACATCATTTAATTGGATCCTCCTGGAAACTCTGTAAGATGTGATGTTAGCTTTTATTCCTATACCCACTAATCTATGTAATGCCTAACAATAAACATTTTGTTGTTGATTTTGGGCTACACTTGGCAATGCTTAGGACTTACACCTGGCATGCAGGAAGCCTGGGTTTAGTCCTCAGCACTGCATTTAGATCACTAAGCATTGCCAGGAATGACTTCCAACCAAGTTGAGAATAGCCTGTCCCCAAAACAAAATTTATATGAGTAATTTTTTTGCTGTTTTTATTTTTTGGAGGTGACTTGAAATAACAGTCTGCAGTTCTTTTATTTGGGGGGTCACACCTAGCAGCGCTCAGGGGTTACTCCTCACTCTGCACTCAGAAGTTGCTCCTGGCAGGCTTGTGGGACCATATGGGATGTCGGGAATTGAACCACCATCAGTCCTGGGCTGGCCTTTTGCAAAGCAAACGCCCTACCACTGTGCTATCTTTTCAGCTCCACAGTCTGAGTTTTAAGTACTTACTCCTGGCTTTGTGCTCAAGGAACACTTCTGACAGGGAAGGAGGGACCATATATTGCCTTAGGAATTGAACCCAGGTTGTCTGTGTGACTTAGTTTCTGTGCTATCTCTCTACCCTGAATAACCTTTTTTATTTTCTGAACTTTTGTTTGTTTTTGTTGATCAAGTTTGGGAGAGTTAAAATCTCTTTGGATTTTTTTTTTTTTTTGGAGAGGTATTTACACCTGGAGGTCCCTGGAGGACTATGTTATGACTAGGATCAAACCGGAGGCTCCAGTTCTTAGAGCTATCTCACCAAACACTTCTTTATCACTTTTTTTTTTTTTTTTTTTGGTTTTGGGGTCACACCCAGCAGTTCTCAGGCATTACTCCTGGCTCCACACTCAGAAATTGCTCCTGGCAGGCTCGGGGGACCATATGGGACGCCGGGATTTGAACCAACAACATTCTGCATGAAAGGCAAATACCTTACCTCCATGCTATCTCTCCGGCCCCACCAAACACTTCTTTAGGATATTTGCAAGTTATTCCTTTTATGTTAAATTATAAGCCTAATAGACTTTGTTGTTGTTGTTGTTGATAAGAATGTGAATTACAAGTCTTTCACGTTTGTATTTCAGTTACATAGTGAAATGAAGTAGGGCCATTCCCACCACCAGTGTTGACCTCCCTCTATCATAGTTCCCAGCATGCAGCCCATACCTCTACCCTTAGCCCCCTAGACTGCTAGCATAACAGGTCCATTATGTGTATAACTTGTTATAGTTTGGGTCTCTTGATTCTACTGTAGTTGATATTGGTTTGGTTTTTTTTTTTTTTTGTGGTTTTTGGGTCACACCAGGCAGTGCTCAGGGGTTATTCCTGGCTCCAGGCTCAGAAATTGCTCCTGGCAGGCACGGGGGACCATATGGGACGCCAGGATTCGAACCAATGACCTCCTACATGAAAGGCAAACGCCTTACCTCCATGCTATCTCTCTGGCCCCTGGTTTGGGTATTTAGGGCTGACCATTTTTTATTTCTACTCTATGCTCCTGAGACCCTTTGGCCCCTGGGACCCATCTACTTTTTTTTTTCTTTTCTCAGTTTGGGTAAGAAGACATATAAATGTGAGGCAGAACCAGATGATTCATGTTCTATGGTTCTGTAAAAACAAAACAAACAAACAAAAAAAACACTTGTCACATCTGTCCCCCGTTTTCAAAACATTTATTTATACTAATAGACTTTTTTTTGTTTTGATTTTTGTTTTTTTGGGTCATACCTAGCTGTGCTCAGGCATTACTCCTGGCTCTATGCTCAGAAGTCGCTCTTGCCAGGCTGGGGGACTATATGGGATGCCAGGATTTGAACCACCGTCCTTCTGCCTGCAAAGCAAACGCCCTATCTCCATGCTACCTCTCCAGCACTAATAGATTTATTTTTAATTTATTTTATCTATTTATTTTTTGTGTCACATGCAGTGGAGCTCAGAGACTATTCCTGGTTCTGTGTTCAGGAGTAAACCTTGGCTCTGCTTGGAGAACCACAAATGGTCATGGGGATTTGAGCTGGGGTATACAGGATGCAAGATAAGCAAGTGTTTTATCTCTCTGATCCTAACTTATTTGTATTGTTTAAATCACCTATTATTATTATTCTCTCTATCCTATTTTTCTTGTTAATATTATTATTATTATTATTATTATTATTATTATTATTATTATTAAAACATCTACAATTGGGGCCTGGGATGTGACCTAGTAGTAGAATTCCTGTAGGCATGAGATTCAAGTTTGAACCTTAGCGCTGCTCTACGTGCTATGTGCAATCCAGTAGCACTGTGATTCATGATCCATGGTGCTACCAAAAACAGAAGTATGTTCTCTGCTTCTACAACTAACAATGTGGACACTACAGCTAAATTGTATGACCTGGAGTAATAATACTGCAGGTAGGGCATTTGCTTTTCACTCTGTCACATGGTTTCAAACTCCAGCACTCCCATTGGTCCCCCATGATTGCCAGGAGTGATCTCTGAGTGCAGAGCCAGGAGTAAGGCCTGAAAACTGCCAGGTGTGATCTAAATCCAAATTAAAAAGAACAGTAAAGGGGCTGGAGTGATAGCACAGTGGTAGGGCGTTTTCCTTGCATAAGGTCAATTTAGGATGGACCTTGGCTCGACACCCCCTATTCCCCCCACATCTCAGGAGTAATTTCTGAGCGCATAGCCAGGAGTAACCCCTGAGTGTCACAGGGTGTGGCCCAAAAAGAAACAAAAAAGGACAGTAAAGTGTATGACTCTGAATGAATGCCACAACTAAGTGTGTAACACCCCTCCTTTCATCATAACATCAAAGGGAAGAAGACATAGAATATTTACAGTTACCAGTGAGAAAATGACAGTATAATGTGATTGAGGAAAAATAAGTAGAGTCAGATATATGTATAGACACACACATATATTTTTTTATTTTGAGGCCACAACCGGCAGTGCTCAGGGGTTACTTTCTAGCTCTGTATTCAAGGGTCATTCCTGGCGGCAGTTCTTGGGGCACCAGATGGAGTGAACCCAGGTCAGCTGCATTCAAGGTGACCTACTTGCTGTGCTATTGCACCTGTCCTCAAATCAGATCTCTCTATTTTTTCTTTTTTCTTTTTTTGGCAGTACTAGGTTTATTTGAATTGTGCCTTAATACAGGCACTGGGGCTTGCCCAGGGTGCTCTTGATGTATAAAGCCCAGATGTTCTGCCAATTATTCTGGAGAAGTGACACCAGGAAATTAACAACCAAGTGGTTGTATACATAAGCTCATCATCTGTCATTTCACATGCCCAACAGCCATGCCAGACACAGAACCTTCTTCATTTGGAACTTGATCGGGGACTTCACTTTATCAACCTTGGCCACAGTGTTTTCATTGTGGGTCAGCAGAGAAAGGACTTTGCTAGCCTTATTTAGGCGAGGGCCCAGAATTCTGGGGATCTGTTTGATTAGAGACTCAGAGTCCAGAGAGGCATCATACTTCTTGGCCAGCTTTTTCACCAGCTTCTTATTCTTGTTTCTTCAGCGTCTCTATGTTCATGTGGAGATATCCAGTCTTAGCCTCATTGTAGTGCTGCTGGCCCCCTAAGACACACAAGAAAAACTTGGGGCAAGCCTGATGGTGCCCAATAAGCATTTGTCCTTTTGTGGGTCATAGTTCTTCAGACTGATCTGTAGCTCCATTGTCTCTAGAAACTTCAGGTGCTTGCACTGGTTCCCATGCAGGACTTCAAACAGTGCCTCATCCAGGCACTTTGGTGTTCATGGTACCTTGTGCTGTGGTAACCAAAAAAGCCAGCTATCTTTTTTTGTTTTGGACCCATACCTGTCAAAATTTGGGGCTTACTTCTGGCTCTTCGCTAAGGTATCACTCCTAGTGGGACTCCAGGAGCCATATTGGACATGAGAGGATCAAATCCAGGTCAACTGCACATAAAACAAATGTCCTCCCCATTGTATTATCTTCTGGCCCTTAGGGTCAAGATATTCCTCTTTTTCTGTTTTAGTTTTTGGGTCACACTCAGAAGTGCTCAGGACTTAGTACTGGCTCTGTACTCAGGAATTACTCCTGCTGGTGCTTAAGGGAGTATAATGGGATGTCAGGGATTGAACCTGGGATCCAATGATAGCACCTTATCTACTGTATTATCACCAAGACTAGCACCTTACCTACTGTATTATCAGCAAGGATAGCACACCTACCTGTATTTTCTACTGTATTTTCCTTTTATGTCCTTTGAGACATTAATACAATGGTCAATTTTGGTGCTTTTGTTTTCTTATGCTTTTCTCTTATGTATAAAACTAGATGTGGGGCCTGAGTGACAGCTCAAAGGGTTAGTGTATGCTTTTTGTATGCAGGAATTCAGAATTCCACCCCTAGTACCACAGCATGGTTGATATGAGTCTGAGCACTGTCAGATATGGCCCCAAAAGTAACTGAAACAACCAAGTTAGGAGTAAATTGGACAAAATATTGTTTGTTTTTTAATATTGAAAGCATTAAATATTAACAAATTTTATTTTAGTTTTTTTGGGGACCATGCTTTGCAACAGTTGGGTGCTACTCCTGGCTCTTTGCTAGGGGTCACGCTTTAAAATATTCAGGGGACCATGTAATTCTTAGGCCTTCACTTTCAAGCATGTATTCAATCCTTTGAATTATCTCTCCAGCCTAAATATTCACTTTAAATAAGTAATAGGCTTACTCTTAAAACTGTTCTCCCTTGAACACATATCTTACTTGCTTGTCTCTGTGTTTCTTTGCTTACCTATTTCTACTCTGGAGAAGCCTGTGTTCTCTCTTGAACATGTATTTTTCTTTCCCCTCATATAATTCTAAATAAGTTTCAATAGTGAAACTTATAAACTATAAACTATCTTGATTCACATATACTATATATATATGTATATATATATATATATATATATATATATTTGTAGATATGTGGAAAATAGTGGCACATAATTTTTTGTTTGTTTCTTTGGGGCCACAGCTGGAGGTGCTTAGGGAATATTCCTGGCATTGTGCTCAGGGATCAGTCCTAATGGGGCTTGGAACCATATGGGGTGCCAGAGACTAAACTTGGGTCAGCCCCATGCAAGGCAATTGACTTAATGTCTATATTATCTTTCTGCCCAACATTTACACATTTTAAAATATCAATAATAATTATAGAGTTTTAATTTCAATACATTGTATTTTAGTTTGATGTATAATGTTGAAATCTTCTAATGCTTTAGAAAAAAAACTGAGTTGCAGAAGAGAGACTGGCTGTTCATAATATGTATTTTTAGTTAACGTCAGTGCCTAAATTTACCACTACTGTTAAAAATTTACGGAACATTTTGCTCCCTCAGAACTGATTTTGGCATAAAATATGTTGACAAGATTTCATGTATTTTTGACCACGATATATTACTTTGTCTGTTTTCCTATTCAAATCCCGACTAACATAGGTCTTGGATGCTTCAACTATCCATTTGACTTGCATTTCGTGTAAATATGATGTGAGTTTTTTTGAACATGCTGTAAGTCTGATAGTCATTTTATGTGTAGAATACTTTATGAAACTATATTGGAATCACTCAGAAGAGCTTGAAATCTCATGGAAATGATGTTCTACCTGCTAAAAATGTTAATACAAATGGAGATCAGTGAGATGGTTCATAGAGCTAGAGCACATGCTTGGTATGCTAGAGCCCTGGTTTCATCCTCAGCATCATATGGTCCCCTGAGCAACAAGCAGCACCTGAGCCTTGAATCAGGAGTAGCTCTTGAGCATCACAAGATGTAGCCCAAAAGCTCCCCTACATTTTTTTTTTTACCTCAACCCAGAGGTGCTCAGGGCTTACTTCTTGCTCTGCATTCAGTATCATCTCTGGAGGGACTCAGGAGACTTTATATGGTACTGGATCTCAAGTCCAGTTTTGCCGTGTGTAAGGCAAGTGCCATACCCACTATACTGTCTTTTTTTTTGTTTTTGTTTTTGGGCCATATCCGGCGGTGCTCAGGGGTTACTCCTGGCTGTCTGCTCAGAAATAGCTCCTGGCAGGCACGGGGGACCATATGGGACACCGGGATTCGAACCAACCACCTTTGATCCTGGATCGGCTGCTTGCAAGGCAAATGCCGCTGTGCTATCTCTCCGGCCCCAACAGCTCTTTTCTTTAAAGGTTATCTTCCAAAGAGACTGCCAGTTAATATTGGTAGGCTACCAGGGATGTTTCAGAATGGTCATTTTTTTTTATTTAAACACCGTGATTACAAACATGATTATAGTTGTACGATTACAGTCATGTAAAGAACACCCCCCTTCACCAGTGCAACATTCCCACCACCAATTTCCCATATCTCCCTCCTCCCCACCCCCCCACACCTGTACTCGAGAAGGCTTTCTACTTCCCTCATTCATTCACATTGTTATGATAGTTTTCAGTGTAGTCATCTCTCCAACTGCACTCATCGCTTTATGCAATGAGCTTCATGTCATGAGCTGCACCTACCAGCCCTCATCTCTCTTGTTTCTGAGATACTGTTAAAAATGTCTTTCATGGGGCCGGAGAGATAGCATGGAGGTAAGGCATTTGCCTTTCATGCAGGAGGTCATCGGTTCGAATCCCGGCGCCCCATATGGTCCCCCGTGCCTGCCAGGAGCAATTTCTGAGCCTGGAGCCAGGAATAACCCCTGAGCACTGCCGGGTGTGACCCAAAAACCACAAAAAAAAAATGTCTTTCATTTTTCTTAAAGCCCATAGATGAGTGAAACCATTCTGCGTCTTTCTCTCTCCCTCTGACTTACTTCACTCAGCATAATAGATTCCATGTACATCCATGTATAGGAAAATTTTATGACTTCATCTCTCCTGACAGCTGCATAGTATTCCATTGTGTATATGTACCACAGTTTCTTTAGCCTGGTCATTTTTATTATACTATGTAGTAGTTTGCTATTCTCTCCCTTGGTTTTTGGGACACACCTGGCAGTGCTCACGGGTCTCCTGGCTTCACACTCAGGAATTACTCCTGGCAGGCTCACAGAGCAATATGGCATACTGGGGATTAATTCTAGGTTGGCTGTGTGCAAAGCAAGCATTCTACTTATTGTACTATCTATCCAGCCTTGAATGTGATTCTTTTTTTTTTTGTTTTGTTTTTGGGCCATACCCATGGCACTTAGGAGTTACTCCTCTCTGTGCGCTCACAAATTGCTCCTGGCAGGCTCCGGGGACCATCTGGAATACCAGGAATCGAACCCGAATCTGTCCCGGGGTTGGTTGCATGCAAGGCAAACTCCCTTGTGCTACCGCTGTGCTATCTCTCTGGCCTCCATGTGTAGTTCATTTTTCTCAATGGTTTCACTTTCCCTGGTCCAGCAGACTGAGATCATTCATGAACTAAAAATGTTAATATTTTGAGGAGATCTCATTTATTTAAACTTTAATAATAGTATATTATCACAATTATTCTATTTTTATAGTTGTTCTTAATCTCTGTTTAATTTAATTCAATTCAACTTTATTTACTATCTATAGATAGAGAATAACAGCATATAGAAGATTTGGGAGTTAGCTCAAAGTGCTAGAGAGCATGTTAGTTTTTTCAGATTTTTCTGGTTTTATTTTGCTTATTTTTGGGGGGGACACCCAGCTGTGCTCAGAGGTTATTTCATTCTGTGCTTAGGAATCACTCCTGGCAGGCTTGGGGGACCATGTAGGATGCCAGGAATTGAACTTGGGTCAGCTGCATGCAAGGCAAATGTTCTCCCTGCTGCTGTACTATCACTCTGGTTTCTTAAGGTCCCAGATTTTAACCCCAGAACCTCATAATCTGCCCCCAATCCAGCCCCTAAGCACTGTAGGTGTGGCCTAGCATGCCCCTTAGCTTTGTTGGACCCAAGCAGCACCACATCACTGTAGCCCCGGCCAGTCAGCCAGCACAGCTGAACCAAGTATTGCTAGGGGGGGGGTCCCCTAGTCCCCAGAGCACTGTTTGAAAGGTTAAAAAAGAAAAATAAAAAAGGGTATAGAGAGCTTGGCATTATCTAGAGTCATGGGGGATCTTGAATGTAATATTGTTATGGGTAAGGGAGGAATACTATAGTTAATAGTATATAACAATACTATCTTTTGCTTTTTGGGGGATTACATCCAACAGTATTCAGGGTTTACTATGGCTCTGTGGTCGGGATTATTCCAGTGGGCTCAGGGGACCATATAGGATGCTGGGGATTGAACTCAGGTTCACTATCCACTCTTCTATCACTCCAACCTCCAGAACACTATTTTGAAGGTTGCTACCCTTTTTTAAATGTCCTTGGGTTTTCTTTTTTGGGGTGGGGTACAGCCACTCGGTGCTCAGAGCTTCCCTCTTGGCTCTGTGCCTCAGAACTTTATTTGTCTTGATTCAAGCAGTCATTTCCCCAGTGCTGATGGCTAGAGATTTTGAGCTGAGAGGTGGAAGCACTCTTATTACGGATCTACCTCCCTCACTCCCCACTTTACCGAGCCACCCAGCAACAAAACTATCACCCGTGGGATCGGGGATGTGGTTCAACAATAAAGCATGTGCCTTGCATGTATATGAACCAGGTCTAGAGCATCAGCAATGCAAAGACAATAATTGCCAAATGACTTTAACACATCATGTATTTATGCATGATAAATACATACACTGGTGATATCCAGAGGTTACTCCTGGGACCGGAGCAATAACACAATGATAGGGCATTTGCCCTTGCACGTGGCTGACCCCGGATGGACCTGGGTTTGATCCCTGCTCCTCCCATATGGTCCCCAAAGCGACTTCTGAATGCATAGCCAGAAGTAACCCCTGAGCATTACCAGGTGTGGCCCCAAAACCAAATCAAAGCAAAACAAACAAACAAACAAACAAAAAAAGCAACCAGAGGTTACTCCTGACTCTGAGCTCAGAAATTGCTCTTGGCAGGCTTGAGAGATCATCTAGGATGCCGGAAATTGAATTCAGTTGGCCATATGCAAGGCAAATTCCCTCTCACTGTGCTATCACTCTGGCTCCATAGCAAAGTTTTTTTTTTTTTTTTTTTTGGGGGGTGCACAACCGGCAGCGCTCAGGGGTTACTACTGGCTATGCGCTCAGAAATCGCTCCTGGCAGGCTCAGGGGACCATATGGGGATGCCAGATTCGAACCACCGTCCTTCTGCATACAAGGCAATACGGCCTACCTCCATGCTATCTCTCGGGTGCCAGGAGTGATTTTTGAATGCAGAGCCTGGAGTAACCCCTGAGCACTGACATATGTTGCCCAAACTCCTCTCCCCAATTGGTGCCTTGGAAGTTGATAAGATTAAGTGTGGAACTGAACCATTTATGTCAGAGGCTGTATGGTATGGCACTGGGCTGTTGTGGCTGCAGGCAGAAAGGAGAATCTGTCCCCAACCATTCTGATACGTCTCCAGAAAGGCCCCCACAGATATCAGCCTGGACCAAACTATCTGAATAGTTGTGGATATTATTTCTTTTTGGAGTTTGGTAGAGAGGATAGTCTGTTTTTTTGCTGGAAAGATGGTGGGAGTGGGTTGCGGCTGCATGGGTTTTCTGGTGGCTAGATGGGAAAAGGAAAGGTTGACCCATCCCCCATCCAAAAATATCCCAGAGTTATTAGCATGTAGTCTGGTCGGACCTCTCCTTAATAGTTGTATTTATTTAATTTAATTATAAATTACTTTATTTAAAGACCATGTTTTACACTAGATGCTCATAAATCACGTTTTTGCTACACCATGTTCAACACCAATCCCACCCACAATGTAAAATTCCTTTCACCATTGCCCCCAAATTCCTGCCCATTACTAAGACCTGTTCCTTGGCAAGCACATACTTATGTATTTTAATATTACTTTGTTTACAGATAAGTGGCAATGAAATTATTATTTTTAAATACAATAAAAATTGTAAAAATTATTGTAATTCACAGTGAAGTCATTAAATCATTGTCAGAGGTTTATTTATTTTTTGGGGGAGGTCGCACCCGGTGGCGCTCAGGGTTACTCCTAGTTTTACGCTCAGAAATTACTCCTGGCAGGTATGGGGGACCATATGGGATGCCAAGATTTGAACCATCATTCGTCCTGGATTGGCTGTGTGCAAGGCAAATGGCCCTACACTGTGCTATCTTTCCAGCACCAGTCAGTGGTTTATTAAGCTAGTTGTTGCCAGTTGATCTTTCTGTATTTGTTTCTGAACATTCGATGTTTTGAGTACATGTTGATGTCTAAATTGGTATGTTCTTAATGGAATGACAGTATTGAAAAATATATGACCCTGTGGTCGAGGAATTATTCCAAGCTCTGTGGTTGATACTATAGCTTGTGGGCATGGTTCTGGCTGCCAGGGTCTTCTGGGAAGTACAAGAAGTGGAGGAGGTCGGGAAAGATGCCCAAACATCATGCTGACAAAGTCCTGGAGATGTCATACCCATTACCGCATACCTGGAGTATTGGGGTGGTTTTGGTGGTGATACTTGGCATTGGCAAAGCAGTATTTGTGGAGGCCTGAAGCTGGGTGGGGACTTGGTCTGCCTCTCTTCCTGAGATTGCCTGTTTTCAACTGACAGGCTGGTGTACCCATCGATTTTTCATGACTTGGTTTACAGTCGCTTTTATAATAGAGTGAGTCTATGAAGCTGGCCATAAAGCAGACATCGGTGACAGCAGTTGGTGGGACATGGTTTCCTCTTGTAAGTAGTTTTTGTTTGGCTTGGTTTTGGTTTTTGGGCCACACCCTGACAGATCTCAGGGGGTTACTCCTGACATTAAGCTTAGATATTACTCCTGGCAGATTTGGGGCACTATATGAGATAATGGGGATTGACCTAGATAAGATGCATGTAAGGCAAATGCCCTGCCCACTGTGCTATCACTCCAGTCCCCTCCTGTAGTAATTTAAAATGAATTCTGGGGCAGGGATGTGCTTAGTGATAAAGGTACATAAAGTACACTAAAACATTTTTAATGGATTATTTAGTTAGAAGGGTGGGGTGTACTATACCTTTTCTTTTGAATATGAATGGGTCTGAGACTTTTTGACCCCATAGAATATTATGAAAGATGTGTTGGTGGTATATTGATAAAAATAATGAATATTGTATCCTTCTGTCTTACTCAGAGGATCACCTTGAGGTGGGGAGGTTGAGTGTTGGGCCACACCCTAGCTCTATTTAGGGATCTCTCAAGTGATTGCTCAAGTGACCACATGTAATGCTGGGGATCAAACGACGGTCAGCTGCATGGCAATGCAAGTGTCTGAGTTCTATGTTGTATTTGACCCAGAAGTCTGACTAGGTTAAGACTATCATGTTGGAGATATTACATGCATGAGGCAATTAAAGTTGATGCAAATTGGGCTGGAGTGATAGCATAGTGGCAGGGCCCCTTTGCCTTGAATGTGGCCAAGATAGGACGGACACCAGTTCCATTCCCAGCATCTCATATGTCCAGAGGCCTGCCAGGAGAGATTTCTGAGCACAGAGCCAGGAGTATCCCCTTGAGTGTCACTGGATGTAACTCAAAAATAAAAAAAAGTTGATTGTAAATTAATTATATTAAATTAAGTAAAAATATTTTGAAAGAAAAAGTTATGTGCTAAGTTTTTGGTTTTGGTTTTTGTGCACACTCAGCAGTACAAAAGTTGACTCCTGGCATTCACTCCTAGTTGGGCTGGGGATCACATGGGGGTGCCCAGAATCCAACCCAGGGTGGCTACTTACAAAGCAAGCATCACAAACCTACTATATTATCTCTCCAGCCTGAAACAGTTTTTATCATTTTTTCAATTAAATGTTTTTGTCAATACTAAGAACCCAATTATAGTAATCTATCTCTCAGTTCAAGTTTAGATCAAATCTTGAACTTTTACTCATGCACATAGGTATTTTACTCTAAGGAACTGAAATTAGGGGCCGGGACGGTGGCGCTAGAGGTAAGGTTTCTGCTTACAAGCGCTAGCCAAGGAACGGACCGCGTTCGATCCCCCGGAGTCCCATATGGTCCCCCAAGCCATGGGCGATTTCTGAGCACATTGCCAGGAGTAACCCTGAGCGTCAAACGGTGTGGCCCAAAAACCAAAAAAAAAAAAAAGAAAGGAACTGAAAATTATTAGCATGTAATTTCAAAAAACCCAGAATTATTGCCAATTTAATTAATTTTTTTCTTCTCACTTTCTTTTCATTTTTATTTATTTTATTTATTTAAACATCATTATTTACAAAGTATTCATATACTGTTGTTTCAGGCTTTTTTTGTTTTTGTTTTTTGGGTCACAACCTGGCAGCGCTCAGGGGTTACTTCTGGCTCTATGCTCAGAAATTGCACCTGGCAGGCACAGGGGACCATATGGATGCTGGGATTCGAACCACCAACCTTCTGCATGAGAGGCAAAATGCCTTACCTCCATGCTATCTCTCCAGACCCCAAGGAGTTAAGGAAGTTAAAGAGAAATATGATCTTATGAAGGGAGTATGCAAAAAGGGCAGAGTACTTTGCCTTACATGAAAGGATACATGATTTACATTTAAATCCTGACATGATTAGAGAAAAAGGTTTTGATGGATTGGGGGAGATAGTACAATGATAAGGTGCTTGCCTTGCATGGCTAACCCATTGTATCTCCGACCTCCCCATGTGTTCTTGGAGCTCTCCTCCCAGGAGTTTCCTTGAATATGAGATATGGATAAGCCCTGTACATTGCCAGGAATGGCCACAAAACAAACAAAAGAGGGATCTAAGAGATTGAACAGCAGGGCAGGGTGTTTACCTTGCAGTGGCCTACTTGGGGTTGATCTGTAATACTCCGTATGGTCCCCTTGAGCACCACCTGTACTGATCCCTGAGCCTCAGAGTAGGAGTAAACCCCACGCACAGCTGAGGATAGTCCCTAAATAAATAAATAAATAAATAAATAAAGTAAATAAATAAATAAATAAATAATAAAAGGTATTGATGAGTCCAGGAGATGTCTCAAAGAGCCAGAGCATGTGAGAATTCTAGGTCCTTAATTTTTTTTGTCAAACCCAATGATGCTCAAGTGTTACTCCTGGCTCAGTGCTCAAAAATTTCGCCAAGCAGTTGCCAGGGTACTAGGGATTGAACTCAGTACTAGCCACATACCAGACAAGTACCTTTCACGCAATATTAAAGCTCCACACCCTGAAAACCCCAAGTTCTAAGCCCACTACCACATGGTCCTTCAAATACACCAGGTGTGATCCTCCAAATAAAATTTGAAATAGAGATAATTTTGAGGTCTAGAGAAATACTACAATGTACTACCCCAAATGCTACAAGATCACAACAAAAATCTAAATAAACAAAAGATAATTAAATTAAAATTAATTAACTTAAAATTAAATGAATAATAAATCAACAATTCTATTAGCATAGAGGCTACCTTTCAAGCTGCTAGGGACTTTGTGAAGAAGTTAAGTTTATTTTGTAGAGATATTTTATTTTCTGCCTTTGCGCACATTACTGCAATATATTATAATGTGATTTATGCCTATGGAGTTCATCATCAAAACTTAGTGGGTTCTTAGTAGACTTACAGCAAACCACAGGTGCTATATGAATGCCAGGCATGTCATTTTATAGATCACTCTTTCATAAGGTAGCTAACCACTTCATATGCCCCCCAAATAATTTCTTTTCTGGAGAAGATGCATTGTGTCAGCATGGTTACCATGTGTGGTAATTGATAATGTCTGTGCCACATGGCTTACTTCTACCCTTATCCCAACACAGGCTTATTCTACCACCTATGATTACCATATGTTACAGCACTCTAGGTTAATGGAATCATTTCCATCTCCCCTCCTAGTCACAAATGGTCACCCCGTGGCTCAATTCCATAGCTCCATACTCAACTGAGAATACATTGTTCAGTCCTCCTCTGATCATAGATGACACCTTTTGAAGAGTTTTTATGTTTAGTTGCCTGTTTTGCTTTCATTTTAAAAAAGAGCTGCATTTTTTTTTGTATGAATGTTCCAAGGAGGGAAATGAGTACCTGCTAAGTCA